>NC_140991.1:199186845-199409016 GCF_052327205.1 Somniosus microcephalus | reverse complement strand
CCGTCGCTCTCTCTCTTCCCCCCCCCGTCGCTCTCTCTCTTCCCCCCCCCCACAGTCGCTCTCTCTCTTCCCCCCCCCCACAGTCGCTCTCTCTCTTCCCCCTCCCACAGTCGCTCTCTCTCTTCCCCCCCCCCGTCGCTCTCTCTCTTCCCCCCCTGTCGCTCTCTCTCTTCCCCCCCCCAGTCGCTCTCTCTCTTCCACCCCCCCAGTCGCTCTCTCTCTTCCCCCCCCCCCCAGTCGCGCGCTCTCTTCCCCCCCAGTCGCGCGCTCTCTTCCCCCCCAGTCGCGCGCTCTCTTCCCCCCCCCAGTCGCTCTCTCTCTTCCACCCCCCAGTCGCTCTCTCTCTTCCCCCCCCCAGTCGCGCGCTCTCTTCCCCCCCAGTCGCGCGCTCTCTTCCCCCCCAGTCGCGCGCTCTCTTCCCCCCCAGTCGCGCGCTCTCTTCCCCCCCAGTCGCGCGCTCTCTTCCCCCCCAGTCGCGCGCTCTCTTCCCCCCCAGTCGCGCGCTCTCTTCCCCCCCAGTCGCGCGCTCTCTTCCCCCCCCAGTCGCGCGCTCTCTTCCCCCCCCAGTCGCGCGCTCTCTTCCCCCCCCAGTCGCGCGCTCTCTTCCCCCCCCAGTCGCGCGCTCTCTTCCCCCCCCAGTCGCGCGCTCTCTTCCCCCCCAGTCGCGCGCTCTCTTCCCCCCCAGTCGCGCGCTCTCTTCCCCCCCCAGTCGCGCGCTCTCTTCCCCCCCAGTCGCGCGCTCTCTTCCCCCCCAGTCGCGCGCTCTCTTCCCCCCCAGTCGCGCGCTCTCTTCCCCCCCAGTCGCGCGCTCTCTTCCCCCCCAGTCGCGCGCTCTCTTCCCCCCCAGTCGCGCGCTCTCTTCCCCCCCAGTCGCGCGCTCTCTTCCCCCCCAGTCGCGCGCTCTCTTCCCCCCCAGTCGCGCGCTCTCTTCCCCCCCAGTCGCGCGCTCTCTTCCCCCCCAGTCGCGCGCTCTCTTCCCCCCCCAGTCGCGCGCTCTCTTCCCCCCCAGTCGCGCGCTCTCTTCCCCCCCAGTCGCGCGCTCTCTTCCCCCCCAGTCGCGCGCTCTCTTCCCCCCCAGTCGCGCGCTCTCTTCCCCCCCAGTCGCGCGCTCTCTTCCCCCCCAGTCGCGCGCTCTCTTCCCCCCCAGTCGCGCGCTCTCTTCCCCCCCAGTCGCGCGCTCTCTTCCCCCCCAGTCGCGCGCTCTCTTCCCCCCCAGTCGCGCGCTCTCTTCCCCCCCAGTCGCGCGCTCTCTTCCCCCCCAGTCGCGCGCTCTCTTCCCCCCCAGTCGCGCGCTCTCTTCCCCCCCAGTCGCGCGCTCTCTTCCCCCCAGTCGCGCGCTCTCTTCCCCCCCAGTCGCGCGCTCTCTTCCCCCCCAGTCGCGCGCTCTCTTCCCCCCCAGTCGCGCGCTCTCTTCCCCCCCAGTCGCGCGCTCTCTTCCCCCCCAGTCGCGCGCTCTCTTCCCCCCCAGTCGCGCGCTCTCTTCCCCCCCAGTCGCGCGCTCTCTTCCCCCCCAGTCGCGCGCTCTCTTCCCCCCCAGTCGCGCGCTCTCTTCCCCCCCAGTCGCGCGCTCTCTTCCCCCCCAGTCGCGCGCTCTCTTCCCCCCCAGTCGCGCGCTCTCTTCCCCCCAGTCGCGCGCTCTCTTCCCCCCCAGTCGCGCGCTCTCTTCCCCCCCAGTCGCGCGCTCTCTTCCCCCCCAGTCGCGCGCTCTCTTCCCCCCAGTCGCGCGCTCTCTTCCCCCCCAGTCGCGCGCTCTCTTCCCCCCCAGTCGCGCGCTCTCTTCCCCCCCAGTCGCGCGCTCTCTTCCCCCCCAGTCGCGCGCTCTCTTCCCCCCCAGTCGCGCGCTCTCTTCCCCCCCAGTCGCGCGCTCTCTTCCCCCCCAGTCGCGCGCTCTCTTCCCCCCCAGTCGCGCGCTCTCTTCCCCCCCAGTCGCGCGCTCTCTTCCCCCCCAGTCGCGCGCTCTCTTCCCCCCCAGTCGCGCGCTCTCTTCCCCCCCAGTCGCGCGCTCTCTTCCCCCCCAGTCGCGCGCTCTCTTCCCCCCCAGTCGCGCGCTCTCTTCCCCCCCAGTCGCGCGCTCTCTTCCCCCCCAGTCGCGCGCTCTCTTCCCCCCAGTCGCCCTCCCCCCAGTCGCGCGCTCTCTTCCCCCCCAGTCGCGCGCTCTCTTCCCCCCCAGTCGCGCGCTCTCTTCCCCCCCAGTCGCGCGCTCTCTTCCCCCCCAGTCGCGCGCTCTCTTCCCCCCCAGTCGCGCGCTCTCTTCCCCCCCAGTCGCGCGCTCTCTTCCCCCCCAGTCGCGCGCTCTCTTCCCCCCCAGTCGCGCGCTCTCTTCCCCCCCAGTCGCGCGCTCTCTTCCCCCCCAGTCGCGCGCTCTCTTCCCCCCCAGTCGCGCGCTCTCTTCCCCCCCAGTCGCGCGCTCTCTTCCCCCCCAGTCGCGCGCTCTCTTCCCCCCCAGTCGCGCGCTCTCTTCCCCCCCAGTCGCGCGCTCTCTTCCCCCCCAGTCGCGCGCTCTCTTCCCCCCCAGTCGCGCGCTCTCTTCCCCCCCAGTCGCGCGCTCTCTTCCCCCCCAGTCGCGCGCTCTCTTCCCCCCCAGTCGCGCGCTCTCTTCCCCCCCAGTCGCGCGCTCTCTTCCCCCCCAGTCGCGCGCTCTCTTCCCCCCCAGTCGCGCGCTCTCTTCCCCCCCAGTCGCGCGCTCTCTTCCCCCCCAGTCGCGCGCTCTCTTCCCCCCCAGTCGCGCGCTCTCTTCCCCCCCAGTCGCGCGCTCTCTTCCCCCCCAGTCGCGCGCTCTCTTCCCCCCCAGTCGCGCGCTCTCTTCCCCCCCAGTCGCGCGCTCTCTTCCCCCCCAGTCGCGCGCTCTCTTCCCCCCCAGTCGCGCTCCCTCTTCCCCCCCCAGTCGCGCCTTCCCCCCCCAGTCGCGCTCTCTCTTCCCCCCCCCACCAGTCGCGCTCTCTCTTCCCCCCCCCGTCGCGCTCTCTCTTCCCCCCCAGTCGCGCGCTCTCTTCCCCCCCAGTCGCGCGCTCTCTTCCCCCCCAGTCGCGCGCTCTCTTCCCCCCCAGTCGCGCTCTCTCTTCCCCCCCCAGTCGCGCTCTCTCTTCCCCCCCCCCCCAGTCGCGCTCTCTCTTCCCCCCCCCCAGTCGCGCTCTCTCTTCCCCCCCCCCCAGTCGCGCTCTCTCTTCCCCCCCCCCAGTCGCGCTCTCTCTTCCCCCCCCCCAGTCGCGCTCTCTCTTCCCCCCCAGTCGCGCTCTCTCTTCCCCCCCAGTCGCGCTCTCTCTTCCCCCCCAGTCGCGCTCTCTCTTCCCCCCCAGTCGCGCTCTCTCTTCCCCCCCAGTCGCGCTCTCTCTTCCCCCCCAGTCGCGCTCTCTCTTCCCCCCCAGTCGCGCTCTCTCTTCCCCCCCAGTCGCGCTCTCTCTTCCCCCCCAGTCGCGCTCTCTCTTCCCCCCCAGTCGCGCTCTCTCTTCCCCCCCAGTCGCGCTCTCTCTTCCCCCCCAGTCGCGCTCTCTCTTCCCCCCAGTCGCTCTCTCTCTTCCCCCCCCAGTCGCTCTCTCTCTTCCCCCCAGTCGCTCTCTCTCTTCCCCCCCAGTCGCTCTCTCTCTTCCCCCCCAGTCGCTCTCTAACTTCCCCCCCAGTCGCTCTCTAACTTCCCCCCCAGTCGCTCCCTCTCGTCCACCCCCCAGTCGCTCTCTCTCTTCCCCCCCAGTCGCTCTCTCTCTTCCCCCCCCAGTCGCTCTCTCTCTTCCCCCCCCAGTCGCTCGCTCTCTTCCCCCCCAGTCGCTCGCTCTCTTCCCCCCCCAGTCGCTCGCTCTCTTCCCCCCCAGTCGCTCGCTCTCTTCCCCCCCCAGTCGCTCGCTCTCTTCCCCCCCAGTCGCTCGCTCTCTTCCCCCCAGTCGCTCGCTCTCTTCACCCCCCAGTCGCTCGCTCTCTTCCCCCCCGTCGCTCGCTCTCTTCCCCCCCAGTCGCTCTCGTCCCCCCCAGTCGCTCGCTCTCTTCCCCCCCCAGTCGCTCGCTCTCTTCCCCCCCAAGTCGCTCTCTCTCTTCCCCCCCCCCAGTCGCTCTCTCTCTTCCCCCCCCCAGTCGCTCTCTCTCTTCCCCCCCCCCAGTCGCTCTCTCTCTTTCCCCCCCCCCAGTCGCTCTCTCTCTTCCCCCCCCCCAGTCGCTCGCTCTCTTCCCCCCCAGTCGCTCGCTCTCTTTGCCCCGCACAACAACATGCCCTCGAAATAGCCTCGGCACCGCCGGGCTCTCCAGCTATATATATATATAAATAAAAGGATACTTCTGTCTGTCATTCCGTCTGTCTGTCTGTATTGAATTAACTCGAAAGTTATAGAGCGTACCTACACGTGTGTTACGTCGAAAGAAAGCTGACGATTCCAGAAGCGTCCTAAGCGTATTTACGTTTTAGCCAGACAAAAATTGCGGCCGCGGTATCCAAAAAACGTTCAACATTCCGCTCATTTTCCGCTCATTAGCATCGAGTGACGTCGAGGTCGACCAATCGTACGGCGGGTTCTTGGAGCGTGCGGGCGGGCCCTCCTATGGTCGAGTGACGGGACGATTGACCAATCCTACGCTTCGGTGACCTGACGGTCCACCAATCGGTGCGTGTGTGGGCGGGCCTTATTGTTCTGAACCGAGGTGATGCTTTAGACTTTTACTCCAAAGTTAATGCACTACTTGCAACTCATACCACGCCTATACTTCCACACGTTTCACCCTAACCCCAAGACCGCTTGACTTATCGATTCAAACCTTTTAGTTCTTTGATTCCAAAGGGGGCGGTGGACACGAGACGGTGTTGCCTTGCCCTAACTGTACATGGTATTTAAAAGTACTCACGTTTTTGGCTCAGCTTCACTCGCCCGTGCCTCTCGTCTGTGTGGATCCTATTTGTGACGCCAATTGTTGTGGTGTATTTTAAACCAACACTCGACACAAGGTTTTAGATCGATAGTCAAGTTATCTTTATTGCACTGGTGGGGAAACAGCCTGCTTTGTCTTAGCCAGACTTTTCCAAATTGTTACAGAAAACACTACATTTTTATACATTACAATAAGCATGGCCACCTCATGCTAAATTCATTCCTGCCACCTGATTGGATCTTTGCCTGCATGCACCCTCACGGATTGGTTACGAATCTTAATATAAACATGTATAAGCTGCCTCCTCAATCAATCATTCAAACTGCTGAATGCTAATGAAAAGATCCTTGGAATGTAACCTAGGTAATAAAGTTCTTACGGGCAGTTGAAATGCTGGACATCCTGTCTCCATTTAATTGTTTTATATCTCTCCAAAGGTCAGCTATCTTTGACTGCATCTTTATGGATGTGGTCTTTCATGTTAGTCCCTGTCTTCCTTACACTATTCAGTGAAACTGCCAGCGATGTCAGTTTAACTCTTTCCCCACTGCACCTGCTATGCTTTATTAATTACTAGCTGGGGAGCCCCGCGTTGCGAGGGCAATTTTGGGGCGCGAGGGCAATTTTGGGGCGCGAGGGCAATTTTGAGGCGCGAGGGCAATTTTGAGGCGCGAGGGCAATTTTGGGGCGCTTGGTCTCCCTGCCCCTGTGTGTCCCCCCTCTCCCTGTCATGTCCTCTCCCTGTCCTATCCCTCCCTCCCCTGTCTCCCTCCCTCCCTCCCCTCGCCCACCCGCTCCCCGCTCCACCCCCGCTCCCCTCCCTCCCCCCGCTCCCCTCCCGTCGCCCACCCCCCACCCCCTCCCCTGTCTGTATCCCTCCCTCTCCCGCTCCCCTCTGTCCCTCTCTCCGGCCCCTCCCCCTGCCTACCTGAGGTCCGGTGCCGTTGCCAGAGCGGGAATGCTGAGCGGCGGCCGGCGCCGGGAGCGGGCTCTCGCGGCCGGCGCATGCGCGGTCAGTGCGGCCGGCGCATGCGCGGTCAGTGCGGCCAGCGCATGCGTGGTCAGTGCGGCCGGCGCGAGCGCCCCGCGATTTCCCGAGGCTCTCCCCCCCCGCGATTTCCCGAGGCTCTCCCCCCCCCCGCGATTTCCCGAGGCTCTCCCCCCCCCCCCCCCCCCCCGCGCGATTTCCCGAGGCTCTCCCCCCCCCATTAAATTGTTATTTAATTCCCTAACACATCATTAAAATATTTACCTTAGTTCCCTAACACAGAGAAAGTGTGGGGGAAAAAATCGTGAAAAATCAAGATGGCGGCCACTCACCTCGGTTCAGAAGGATAAGGCCCGCCCACACACGCACCGATTGGTCGACCAGTCAGGTCACCGAAGCGTAGGATTGGTCAATCGTCGAGTCACTCGACACTCAACTGTAGGAAGACCTCGACGTCACACGGTCGCTAATGAGATGCTAATGAGCGGAACGCTGAACGTTTTTGGGATACCGCGGGCGGGATTTTTGTCCGGCCGAAACGTAAATACGCCGATGACCGGTCCGGAATCGCAAGCTTTCTTTTGAGGCGACGCGCGCGTCGGTACGCTCTGTAACTTCCAAATGTATAGAGACCAGGCGGACAGACAGACAGACAGAAGAGCCGCTTTATATATATAGATGTTGCATCATGATATCATCTAATTAATGTCACAACATTAGCTTTGTGTGCCCTAAATATCCTAAAACGTTGCTTCTAATTATGAGTTCTTTTAACCATGTTCCAAAATCCAGTATTGATATATCAATCAATGTAAATCCTGTATTTAATATATCAACCAATATATCAATGTAGTAACCTATTGTAAAGATTTTGTTTGTACTACATGTTAAACTTTAATCTGTCACTTTGCCATCTACAATGCGGAAAATTGCCTAGGCATATACTATCCACAAAAAACAGGACAAATCCAGCTCTGACAATTACTATTCTATTGGCCTCATCCCAATCGTCAACAAAGTAATGGAAAACCCTTGAATTGACATATTGCTGTAGCGTTGGAACGGAAGAGAGACTTTGGACATGGAGATGGTAACACTAGTAAATTATATCCAACGCAGCTTTTGGCGATCTGGAAACTGATTACAAACAGTGTTCTTTCTTGACTGATAAAATCTGATATGTAACGATATTCTGGTGGTTTAATTTGTTTTAACCATATCTTTACAAAGTAATGCTTGTTGAAAGCCTGCCTCAAGAAAATTAGTAAAATAAGTCTTGACTGACTGATGACTTGATCATTGTTTATCTCAGATAAGTTTGGTCAAAAATTTCACTTAACCAGCTCAACCTTTTATTAATGTAGGTAAGTAATCAATGCTGGTGGTGTTGAGTGAGTTATTGTGCTTCATGCAAATAAAAGAAAGAACTCTTGTAACACACTCTAAGTCACATGCAATATCTTTTTAAGTTATCAAAGTGATAATTAATAAAAATTCGTCCTTATTATTTTCACTGAAATATCTCAAGTTCCTGTGATTTGAAATTATATTCACAGAATAAAAGAAAACCTCCATTTTAGATTAAATAGAGATATTTTCTATTCTCTTAAAAAAAAATTTCAGACTGTACACTACAGGTTTTTAAAAATGTAGCGATGGGGAAACTTTTATTATAGCAACATCTGCTGTTGTATCTCCAAACTAAAGGACCACCTAAAATAATTCTATTAATCAACCCAGGTTTGTGAGAGTGTTGCGATTCTGTAGGGACTTTTATTTTGTGTTGCTTTCTCTCCTTCAAATTTTAATATTTGATACTTCTGTGTTCATTTCGATACTTCAATTGGCAATACCTAATTATAAAGAAAACCTCCTGCTGATTACTACTGCCCTCCCTCAGCTGATGAATCAGTACTCCTGCATGTTGAACACCACTTGGAAGAAGCACTGAGGGTAGCAAGGACACAGAATGTACTCTGGGTGGGAGACTTCAATGTCCATCACCAAGAACGGTTCGATAGGACCACTACTGACCAAGTTGGCCAAGTCCTGAAGGACATAGCTGCCGACTGGGCCTGCGGCAGATGGTGAGAGAACCAACACGAGGGAAATGGCAACTTGAACTCGTCCTCACCAATCGATCTGTCGCAGATGCATCTGTCCATGACAGTATTGGTAGCAATGACCACTGCACAGTCCTTGTGGAGACAAAGTCCAGTCTACACAATGAGGACACCCACCATGCTAAATGCCATAGATACAGAACAGATCCAGCAGCTCAAAACTGGGCACCCATGAGGCGCTGTGGGCCATCAGCGACAGCAGAATTGTATTCCACCACAATCTGTAACCTCATGGCCCGGCATACCCCTCGCTCTACCATTACCATCAAGCCAGGGGACCAACCCTGGTTCAATGAGGAGTGTAGAAGAGCATGCCAGGCGCAGCACCAGGCGTACCCAAAAATGAGGTGCCAACCTGGTGAAGCCACAACACAGGGCTACATCCATGCCAAATAGCGGAAACCGCATGCTATAGACAGAGCTAAGCGATCCCACAATCAACGGATCAGATCAAAGCTCTGCAGTCCTGCCACATCCAGTTGTGAATGGTGGTGGACAATTAAACAACTAATGGGAGGAGGCAGCTCCATGAATATCCCCATCCCCAATGATGGCAGAGCCCAGCATGTGAGTGCAAAAGACAAGGGTGAAGCATTTGGAACCATCTTCAGCCAGAAGGGCCGAGTGGATGATCCATCTCGGTCTCCTCCTGAGGTCCCCACCATCACAGAAGCCAGTCTTCAGCCAATTCGATTCACTCCACGTGATATGAAGAAAAGATTGAGCCCACTGGATACAGCAAAAGCTATGGGACCCGACAACATCCCGGCTGTATTGCTGAAGACTTGTGTTCCAGAACTAGCCGCACCTCTAGCCAAGCTGTTCCAGTACAGCTACAATACTAGCATCTACCCGACAAAGTGAAAAATTGCCCAGTCTTGTCCTGTCCACAAAAAGCAGGACAAATCCAATCCCGTCAATTACCGTTCCATCAGCCTACTCTCAATCATCAGCAAAGGGATGGAATGTGTCATCGACAGTGCTATTAAGCGGCACCTACTCGCCAATAACCTGCTCACCGATGCTCAGTTTGTTGGGTTCTGCCAGGACTCACTCAGTTCCTGACCTCATTACAGCCTTGGTCCAAACATGGACAAAAGAGCTGAATTCCACAGGTGAGGTAAGAGTGAATGCCCTTGACATCAAGGCAGCATTTGACCAAGTGTGGCATCAAGGAGCCCTAGTAAAATTGAAGTCAATGAGAATTGTGGAAAACTCTCCCCTATCTGGAGTCATACCTAGTGCTTGTTGGAGGCCAATCATCTCAGCCTCAGGACATCGCTGCAGGAGTTCCTCAGGGCAGTGTCCTAAGCCCAACCATCTTCAGCTGCTTCATCAATGACCTTCCCTCCATCATAAGGTCAAAAGTGGGGATGTTCGCTGATAATTGCACAGTGTTCAGTTCCATTCACAACTCCTCAGATAATGAAGCAGTCCGTGCCTGAATGCAGCAAGACCTCGACAATATTCAGGTTTAGGCTGATAAGTGTCAAGGAACATTCGCGCCACCCAATTGTCAGGCATTGACTATCTCCAACAAGAGAGAGTGTAGCCACCTCCCCATGACATTCAATGGGATTGCCATCATCGAATCCCCCACCATCAACATCCTGGGAGTCACCATTGACCAGAAACTTAACTGGACCAGCCACATAAATACTGTGGTTACAAGAGCCGGTCAGAGGGGGGTATTATACAGTGAGTGACTCACCTCCTGAATACCCCAAATCCTTTCCACCGCTGCAAGGCACAAGTCAGGAGTATGATGGAATATTCTCCACTTGCCTGGATGAGTGCAGCTCCAACAACACACAAGAAACTCAACACCATTCATGACAAAGCAGCCCGCTTGATTGGAACCCCCTCCACCATTGGCGCACTGTGTCTGCAGTGTGCACCATCCACAAGATGCACTGCAGAAACTCGCCAAGACTTCTTCGACAGCACCTTCCAAATCTGCAACCTCTACCACCTAGAAAGACAAGGGCAGCAGGTCCACGGGAACACCACCACCTGCCAGTTCCCCACCAAGTCACACACTGTCCTGACTTGGAAATATATTGGCGTTCATCCTTGCTGGGTCAAAATCCTGGAACTCTCTCCATAACAGCACTGTGGGAGTACCTTCACCTCATGGACTGCAGCGGTTGAAGAAGACGGCTCACCACCACCTTCTCGAGGGCAATTAGGGATGGGCAATGAATACAGTCCTTGCCAGCGACGCCCACATCCCAAAGATTATTCTGCACACAGCCTTTTTTACATTGTGATGATAACCTAGTGTCCTATTTATTCGAACTCTAACTGTTTCATTTGCCCTCCTACTCATCACTGATGAGATTCTATGATCCAATCCTTGATGTTCAACAAGATTTTAATTTTTTGAGCCTTATTTCAGAGTAATAATCATGTTAATCATTTTCCATTTGCACTGGTAAACTCCTGTTCTGAGAGGAATCGTGCTCTTGGGTTCTGATGTCTATTATTTCTTCTATCCTAGTATGTTAGTCTTTCCAAATTATTATTGACTATCATTTATTTGGGTTTTTTCCCCCTAAGTTAAATAACCATTAATTACCTTATTGATATTAAGGAATTTAGTGGTGGGATTTCATAATATGGTAACAGGTAGCTCAGGATTAATAATATTGGTCCAAAATTTGCGATGAGAATAACAGTAAGGTTATCGGCGCTCACTGTTATAATGGAGGAAATCTGACATTGACTTCTGGAGTACGCACATGCGCAGTTAAACGCGGAAATCTAGAATATACTGTCAGGGATACCTGCTCCTCCACAGGGTGTGCTGTTGCAGCCCTCGCCGATAGACGCCGCATTGAAATGACTGCAATGGTGTGAACTTGCTGTACTTGCCCACTATTTCCACACTAAAAACGGCTGCAAAAGTTAGGGCTGGTGCATTCAGGAGTAAGTGAGTTTTTAATGGTATGATAGTGATGATTACTACTGAACAACCTCTCTGGCCCTGAAAAATTAATTTTACATGTCTGGAGTTTCATTCCCTCAGAAGAAAATTAATGTTGGAGATTTTAAAAAATATTGTGTCCCAGTGAGGATACTTCAATCTGATTGGTTTAAGAGCCTCGCTGTTGCTTGACCTGTTCACAGATGCCCTGTAGAGGGCGCCGTGCTGGAAAAGACGCCGGATTAGAGGAAATATCCACTGACAAACCCGTGAAAACTCTGTGGGCAGTCGTCAGCGAGGTGAACGGCGATCGCTGTTCCTTCGCCACTGAGAGCAAAACACGGGCCATTGTATACAGTAGTTTCTGTAAAATAAGTGGAAAAACCTTGTGTAGGAACCATTGTGATTGAATTAAAGTAACTGCAAAAAAAATGTGATTTAAAATATATATAACAAGCATCTTCACATATCTTCCTACAACAGTGACTGCAGTTCAAAAGTATTTCATCGTATGCAAAGCGCTTTGGGACATCCTGAGGCGCTGTAAGGCGCTATATACAGGTTGAGGGTCCCGAATCTGGCAATCTCGGGACCGAGGTCGAGCCGGTTTTTGGGTTTTTCCGCACATCGGAACGTGTTTCTGATGTCCGAAGTCTGGAAACGCCCGAGCCCAGGTTGTGATATTTCCGGACTTCAGGCATCAGAAACACGTTCCGATGTGCGGAAATGCCTGGGCCCAGGTTGCGCTATTTCCTGTTTTTGGTAAGCCTCCCTCAGGGTGTTCGGATTCCAGAACATTTTACGGATTCCGGATCCCTGCCATCAATCATCCCAGAGTCCGGGTTCCAGAACTCCAGATTTGGGACGCTCAACCTGTATATATAAAGTGGCAGAAAAATTAATGGTACTATATTTGAAAGCTACAGTAGCCATTAATGGGATAAAAATGCTTGCTGAATTTAATTAATTTATTAATTATGTTTTAATATAGCTCAAGTTTTTTTTTCTGTTTTAGAGAACATTCAGACCTCAAACGGCTACTCAATCTCTTGAATGTACCAGCAAGTAAGCAACAGGTATGTTTACCAGTAGCGTAGTGGCAATTTTAGAAATGGAAATGCTGCACATCATGGCCGGCGCTCAGAGTGCGGGTCCGCTGTCAAAATCACAAAGATTGACCGGGTTGGTATCCCGCTGTAAACCCACCCCCTTGCTAGTTTCCCAAGTGTCGGGCCTGTCATCCCTGAACAGACCCGACATCAAGCGGCGGGTCAGCCAATTTAGATAGTTAAAAGCTTATTAAAAGGTAGTTAAGAACCATTTTCCCATGTACTTACCATTTTACCAGGTTTTCAACGAGGTTCCCGGAGGGCGGCTATCACGTCAGGTAAGTATGTCTGGTTCTCAATGACTGGATTTCTGTGAATAGGTGAAAGCTGCAAAAGTGGTATAAAACCTACCATTTCACAGCTGTTCACTTCCCAATCTTAGAAGCTGGAGCATTAATGATTTGGAACCCACTTTTGAGCTTTATGCACTTTTGAAGTGTTTGGAGTAAACTCTTTATCCACTGTCACCTCCTTGGAACAACCTATCTCAACATTGACCAATTACTTCTGTCATCTCAACCTCACCTGCCATCTATTCCATCAGCATCGGTGCCCTTGAAAAAATCTCACCTTGGTCCTCAGAATCCCAACACCAGCATCAGCAGACACACCAGCACCACCAACAACAACACCAACCTTCTTCGCAATCACCTGATGCTGCACAGGACACAGGGCATCAACACCCGACTACGTTGCTGCCCAGGAGGCCAGCAATGGCCTCACCATGGCCAGATTTACTTCACTTGACGCTATACACCCAGGCTGCCACATAATGTGCCAGGTTGGCACCAGCACCATAAAGCATCCCTACAAAGTCCAAGCCATTCCTTTCACACTCATCACCATTGCGGGGGGTACCCTTATGTCTCACCATTCACTGCAACTCATGAAGCCACTTCCAAAGGTGCATACAAATCTTTCCAAGAACGCAAAGTGTTGAAAATAAAGATTTCAATGTTTGACAGCACGTTACCAGAAACTTCACATGAACATTGGCTAAACCACCCAAGTGCCTGCTCTTGTATGTTGTTAGTTGGTATGCTTGTTGTAGGATGAGGGCGAGTGTGAGGGGTGGCTAGTGAGATGGGGAAGTGATAATGTAGACAGAGAAGGATGGGTGGAGGTGCAAGGTAAGTTGGTGTGAGTAAAGATGTGCAGGAGTAGGGTAGGGAAGGCAGAGTGATGAGGATGTGATGAGTGGCACAGCAGGATGAGGTTGAGTGTGGTTTGGCATTAACGTTTTGTGATCTACTGAGATCATTGAAAGGTTTGTGCCACTGCAGCCTGGTCCTCCTAATGACATCCCTGCTTGTGCCCTCCTGTGCAATGTGCAACCAGGCTGCGTTGGTCTCCTGGGGGAGGTCTCTTCCGCCCATTGGAAGGGAAGCGAACCTCCCTGCATGCTGTGACTCCCTCCATAAGCAAATGGACGGAGTCATGGGGGAGTCTAGGTGCAGCCATGCACCTTTGTGCAGTGATTGTCATGTTTGCAGCACCTCAATGCTGTAGAACACTGACAGCACAACTGTCAAAATCAATTTAGACATGGCCCCTATAAGGAAACCGGCTGATGATGTGTCATCATATTACATCATCAGACCCGCTTCCTTTTAATTGGCCGTGAATCTCGCAGGGCGGGCTTAATAAACCCAATCAACGGAAAATTCTTCTCGCAGAGTAGGATGGAGCTGGGAGCGGGGTCGCAACCTGCCACCTACCTCTGCCGCACTGAGCACGCCTCGGTAGGTGAAATCACAGCCCTAGTGTGGGATTTATTTTACTTCAAATGAGAGAATATTCCCCACTAGGGTGGAAAGAAGGTCATTTGTAACAATGAACCATGTATGTTCTGGTAATGTATTATTAGCAAAATACTGTATTTCAATTTGTTTCCTGTTATACTCTTTTTAGCCTAGAAATTATTGTTGGTAAATATTAGGCAAAATCTTAGTGTGTTTGTATGATATTTCTTTTGCTATTTTAATGCAGATCATTTATTTTACTTGGGTTAACACCACTGTTAAAATAGTAGACAATTTTTGTATGCATATATTAAGTACTTGGGTACTAATATTGCCAGCAACAATTTCTAGGGTTTGGTCTCGAACATGATCACTATAATATAGTCTAAAAATAGCTCTTCATTACATTAAGTGCAATCCTTACAATATTCATCAGAAAATGGTTGTCTGCATTACCATGAGCTTGTCATTTGTTGCCTTGAATATTTGGAGCTAGAATCTGATGTGCAACTTTGGATCCATAAAGGAAGATTTCCAGTTCACCACATGAGACTTGCCGTGTTTGAGACAAAGAATGTTTTTCATCATATCATATAATTTTTCTGCTCTTCATTAGTATGTAGCTCTTCAAAATTAGGTTTGATGAAAACTAAAAGTGGATCAGTGAGTTTACTGAGCAATATTATATAGTTTCATCTGAAAATAATTTTAAATGACAGCCTTGCCTGTCAAGGAGAGTTGATGGGGGTCAAGGTTGAGGTGTACCAAAACAGAAACTGTACTTTCTGGCCATAAAACGCTGTGAGACATCCTGAGAACATGAATTATGTGTCTCACATTTTGGTATTTTTTGACTAATTTCCAACAAAAAAGATTTGGAAAAGAGTTACATTTGAATGCTGGGGTTTTAAAGCAAAGTACAGGAATCCCTCCCCAACCGCGGGGGATACGTCCCTGAAAACCCCTGTGGTTAGTAAAACCGCGGTTGGCAAATTCAGTATAAACACAATAAAAAAGAATATAAAAAGCATATAAATAGCATAAAAATCATGTTTTTTACCTTATTCCTAAATTAAAAACCGTGGATACGCGAATTTCACTGCTGCGGTTGACAAAAATTGTCGCAGAGTGGAAACCATGTATACGTGAAATCCGCATATGGCAAAACCGCGGTTGGGGCGGGATTCCTGTATATTCATACAGAGACAAAAGATGGTTAAAATGCTAATAGATAGGCTTTGATGTTGTTGAATGAAAACAATAAGCAATTCATTAGTTTGTCTTGGTAATCGATAAATACCTCACACCCATTTAATTGAAAACTCCCTGGTACTTGGCGCTCAGCAAGGGTTGTTTGGCAAAGGCCCTCCCTCTGGATATGAACAGAGGGAGATAAAAATGAGGACGGAAACACTCACTAACATGTTAGTAAACAGAAAGCTGCGAGGCTTAGCTTTTGCCAGACTCAGAAGGTTAGAATGCAAGTGCATGGGTCCTAGCTATGCCTGCCTTTTCGTGGGCTATGTGGAACAATCTTTGTCCCAGTCCTACTCGGGTCCCCTCCTTCACCTTTTTCCGATACATTGATGACTGTATCGGTGCCGTTTCCTGCTCTCGCCCCAAACTTGACAATTTCATTCACTTTGCCTCCAATTTCCACCCTTCCCTCACCTTCACATGGTCCATCTCTGACTCTTCCCTTCCCTTCCTCAACTTCTCCGTCTCCATCTCTGGGGATAGGTTATCGACCAATATTCACTACAAGCCCACTGACTCCCACAGCTACCTGGACTACACTTCCTCCCACCCCGCTTCCTGTAAGGACTCTATTCCATTCTCCCAGTTTCTCCGTCTCCGCCGTATCTGCTCCGACGATGCCACCTTCCACACCAGTGCTTCAGACATGTCTTCCTTTTTCCGCAACCGAGGATTCCCCTCTACCGTGGTTGACACTGCCCTCGACCGTGTCAGTTCTATCTCCCGCACTTCTGCCCTCACCCCTGCCCCTCCCTCCCGGAACCACGATAGGGTTCCCTTTGTCCTCACCTTTCACCCCACCAGCCTCCACATTCAACGGATCATCCTCCGGCATTTCCGCTACCTCCAAAGTGATCCCACCACCAAACGTATCTTCCCCTCCCCTCCCCTTTCAGCATTCCGTAGGGACCGCTCCCTCCGAGACACCCTAGTCCACTCCTCTATCACCCCAATCAGCCCTTCCCCTTCGCCTGGCACCTTCCCGTGCAAGCGGAGGAGATGTAACTCCTGCCCCTATACCTCCCCCCTTCCCACTGTCCAGGGCCCCAAACACCCCTTCCAGGTGAAACAGCGATTTACTTGTACTTCTCGCAATCTAGTATACTGTATTCGCTGCTCAAAATGCGGTCTCCTCTACATTGGGGAGACCAAACGCAGATTGGGTGACCGCTTTGCGGAACACCTCCGTTCAGTCCGTAAGGGTGACCCCGAGCTTTCGGTCGCCTGTCATTTCAATTCACCGCTCCATTCCCACTCGGACCTCACTGTCCTTGGCCTCTTGTATTGTTCCACGGAAGCTCAACGTAAACTCGAGAAACAGCACCTCATCTTCCGATTAGGCACTCTGCAGCCTTCCGGACTCAATCTCGAGTTCAACAATTTCAGATCATAACCTCGGCTTGTAATTTTTCCACTCCTTTCCCCCCCCCACCCCCTTTTCCTTTTGTTTCTCTCTCACACCTGGCAGCTATCTCCTGCCCTGCCAGTACACTTTACACCTAATCTCAGCCTATTACCATGTCGTCTAGCTCTTTTAATTCTTTTGTTTCTTTCACTTCTTTTGTCCGATCGCAGCCCTGCCTTCGATCTATTTTCTTTTCTTTCCAGTTTTGAAGAAGGATTCGACCCGAAACGTCAACTCAAATTTCTCTCCACGGATGTTGCCTGACCTGCTGAGTTTTTCCAGCATTTTCTGTTGTTATTTCGGATTTCCAACATCTGCAGTATTTTGCTATCTAGCTAGATGCTATTTTGTTTAAATCAGACAAGATGACCTCCTGATGTGGAGAAGTGTAGCGTGCTCATTACTTTGTGTTATTATGTAAAGAGAAGTTGTACTGATTGAACTAAGTGAGTCTGACCATAAATGTTGCTCTATATGTTCATTTGCTGTGAAATAAAGCAGCTTTGTCTTACAAAGTGTTTTCTCAGTCCACCTCCAAAATCATTGTAGAGATGCATGTTGGGGCACGTGAAAGGCACAGATATTCAGTCAAGATCACAAGGTTGTAGTATTGTTATACTCTGGGTGACAATGTTGTATGATTAAATATTGGACAGTACAGGCACACCCCTAAATGTAAGATGCCAAGACTGCTAGCAGAAGTGACTAGCACCACTGAATATCGAGGGCACGATCCTAAACTTGCAGCAGTGCTACATAAATGCAGGTTAGTTTGTTCATTCTTTACCTGGTTTTGCTGGGCAGTCCTCCATTTTTTTCCCACCTGCCAATACTTTTTTATATTATTATTATCGGTTGGCATTCAAATTTCACTGTACAAAGTGAGGGTGGGTATTCTTTTGCAGGTTCTGATCTCTTGTAAAATTGAAATGAGGAAGAGGATGGAGAGGGCTAGCAAGTGCAGGTGCAATGACCCTTGATGTGTTTGGACCACCCATCGTTAGCTGGAACCTGTATTAAGAGACCTCCCCCCACACACCTCCATCTATTTTCCAACTTGTGTCTCTTTTATATCTTTATATACAAGTATCAGCTTGGTTTAGAAAGCAGCACTCTTGTCTGAGTTAGTAGCTTGTGGGTTCAAGCCCTATTTCAGGACTTGACAGCATGTAATCTAGGTTGACACTGAAGTGCAGGACTGAGGTCATTGTTAGAGGCGTTATTTTCTAGATGAAACATTAAACTGAGGTGTCTTTCTGCCTGTTCAGCTGGATATAAAAGACCCCATGCGCAACATTCTTTGCTAAACCAACAACACCAAAACCAGATTAACTGGTCATTTATCTCAATGGAGGCAATGTTTTGCTTGGCAAGGTATTGGGCAGATATGGAGATGATTGTTGTGCATTAGATGTATAAGGCTCTTAATTGCAAGATTATTTGATAAAACTCTGCCTGGTGACTCTGGAAGTGTGAATTGCTCGTAATGAAGCTAGTTCCTCTATTTCGTGGTTGACTTCATCAGCTGTTTGTTGATGTCTTCTCTTGCCTGCTGAATGGTTAGGTGCTTTTGCAGACCAATTTTTTGCAGGACAGCAAGCAACAATAATCCTGGAGGCCTTGGCTGGGCTGCATTGCTGCATGCCCCTTGATCTGTCCAACCAATTGAATCACTGCTTGAGGATGGCAAAGATATGTTCCACTATGACCTAGGTGGAAGCAGCGACTGCATTGTACCTCTGCTCAGGTCTTGTGCTTGGGGGATCTAATAGTGTTATGAGCTACAATTTGCAGGGCTTATACCTGATTTCCCAACAGTTATCCCTGCAATCTTGTTAGCCTTTCAAATAATGCTGGTACTGTTGACTGCCAAAGGAAGAGAGCTGCCAGGGTAATGAGCTTTGATGTGTACAATTCACAGAATACTTAGATATTCATGGTGTGGTAGCTCATTCTGTTCAAGAATTAAGTTGCATTGGGGGTTGAGGTGTATATAGTTACATGTGTGCAGCAATTAAGCCCTGCACTTGTGGAAATCCTGCCATGTGGTGGAAATGGCGTGATTGTTCTTGTTGCTGGCTGCTTTCCATAGGAAAATTGATAAAATTATTGGTACTGGCTTGATGTAAGTATGCACTGAAGGTTGGAAGATGTGCCAGATCTCCTACACTTGCCTGGAAGGAGCCTGTCACATAAAGGTTCAATGAAGCTGCAGCCTTGACCACCACTAACTGAGCTGTCCTTGTGCTGGAACTGTGTGTTGTATGCATAGTTCTGTTACCTGTGTCTGTAACATTTTTAGTATTTCTACCCTTCTTGCTGTAGATTATTTTGTTTTAAGTGACGAACCTCATACATCCAAATCATATTGTGCACCTTCCCCCAGCCCGGTTTCCTTTCTAAAATGATAGATTGACTTATAATTTCCCCAGTTTTCATTACCATGTTTTCCCCTTTTCCCTCCCCTGTGCTTAACACCATCCTGAACCAAGAAGGTGGACAGGTGACCTACTCCCAGCCTTGCCATTTTGCTGTGTAACTTGGTGTGAGGAGATGCAGAAGTGATCCAGAGTCCCTATTTTTCTATGTTTCTACTTGCATGCCTCCAGCAAAGCTGATTGATTGATAGATTGTTGGTGAAACATAGGCATTTCTTAGAATGTTTCGGATTTTGAAACTAGTTAATTTTGTAACTTGGTACTTATCATTTTATAAATTCTAGGAATTAAAGCTAACCTGATTAACCAATAATCGTTGTGGTTGGTTAGAAATTCAATATGTATAACTCTTTGTAGGGGTATGGCAGCTAGTCCAAACCTTGGAACTTCCTCAAGCCTTCAACTCATACTATATCACACATTCAAAAGTTTCCCCCAGGTTCCCTCACTTGATAACTTCCAATACCACTGGCCCCTTACTTTTCCATATATGGACTGCTAAGGCAATGCAAAATTCTATAATGTCTGTTTATGTACACAAAAGTATAAATAACTTATAACCATCTGACCCTGCAAACTATTGTATAAACGGAATGAACCATTGTGCAAATTGTCAGCGTATATCCTTTTTTTCCCTAATTTTAAAAATTAATGATTGTTAACAAAACAATCAATATATGTCTGGTAACTATGGTGTGAAATGGTAACAGATGAACATTGTGTTTTGTTTGTGTTTGTTGTTTTAGTTGCCAGCTCTAAATTTTGACAAAGGCCGTGGAATTGTAACTAAATCACAACAGCAACATTCTATTCAGGGAAAGCAAAATGGTGGAATCCGATACGGGGAGCAGCATCAACAGTCAACTGAGGCCGTGGAACTTGAAACTTTTAGGTATTAAACGTAAGAACATAACCTAAGAATTAGGAGAGGAGTAGGCCATTTGGCCCTTCGAGCCTGCTCCGCCATTCAGTAAGATCATGGCTAATGATCTACCTCAACTCCACTTTCCCACCATATTCCCATATCCCTTGATTCCCTTAGTATCCAAAAATCTATCAATCTCTTTCTTGAATATACTTGACGATTGATCATCCACAGCCCTCTGGGGTAGAGAATTCCAAAGATTTATAACCCTTTGAGTGAAGAAATTTCACCTCATCTCAGTCCTAAATGGCCAACCTCTTATACTGAGACTATAAACCCTAGTTCTAGACTCCCCAGCCAGGAGAAACAACCTCCCAGCATTTACCCTGTCAAGCCACTTAAAAATGTTACAAGTTTCAATGAGATCACCTCTTATTCTTCCAAATTCTAGGGAATATAGGCTTAGTCTACTCAATCTCTCCTAATAGAACAATCCCCTCATCCCAGGAATTAGTCTAGTGAACCTTTGTTGCACTCCCTCTAAGGCAAGTATATCCTTAGGTAAGAAGCCCAAAACTGTACACAGTATACCAGGTGTGGTCTCACTAAGACCCTATATAATTGCAGTAAGACTTCTTTACTCTTATACTCCAATCCCTTTGTAATAAAGGCTAACATACCATTTGCTTTCCTAATTGCTTGCTGTACCTGCGTGTTATCTTTCTGTGATTTGTGTACATCTACACCCAGGCCCCTCTAAATACCATAATTTCCCAGTCTCTCATCTTTTTAAAAATTATTCTGCTTTTCTATTTTTCCTACCAAAGTGGATAACTTCACATTTCTCCACATTATATTCTATCTGCCATGTTCTTGCTCACTCACTTAACCTGTCCATATCCCTTTGTCCTCCTCACAGCTTACTATCCCACCTAGCTTTGTATCATCAGCAAATTTGAAATCATCTAAGTCATTGATATAGATTGTAAATTTGAGGCCCAAGCACTGATCCTTATGGTAGCCAACTAGTTACAGCATGCCAACCTGAAAATGACCCGTTTAATTCTACTCTCTGTTTTCTGTCCATTAACCAATCCTCAATCTATGCTAATATATTACCCCCAATCCCACGAGCCCTAATTTTGTGTAATAACCTCTTCTGTGGCACCTTATCAAATGCTTTCTGAAAACTTAATACACTACATCCGCTGGTTCCCCCTTGTCTACTCTGCTAGTTATAACCTCAAAACAGATTTGTCAAACACAATTTCCCTTTCATAAATCAGTGTTGACTCTGTCCAATCATATGATTTTCCTAGTGCCCTGTTACCACGTCCCTAATAATAGATTCTGGCATTTTCCCTAATACTGATGTCAGGTCTGGCCTATAGTTCCCTGTTTTCTCTCTCCTTCCTTTCTTGAATAGCGGGATTATGTTTTCTACCTTTTCTACCTTCTAACATGTTTCTCCTCCCAATATGTATTACCTCACACTTATCCACATTAAATTGCTTGCTCATTAGAATAAGTTGTTGATGTCTTCCTGATTTTTTTTACATTCCTCCTCACTTTGTTACACCCCCAACATATGTGTTGTCAATAACTTTTGAGATTGTGCTCGTTAATGCCTAAATCCAAAATATTTATAAATGCTGAGAACAAAAATTGACTCAGCAATGATCCCTGATACTGATCTAGGAAGCATTCCTGGATGCATTCTGAAAAACTTGGACCAGATGCATGACCTTTATTCCAGTTTACCTTGAGATAGTTATTCGTTCATGGAATGTGGGCATCGCTGGCAAGGCCAACATTTATTGCCCATCCCTAATTGCCCTTGAGAAGGTGGTGGTGAACTGCCTTCTTGAATGGCTGCAGTCAGTGAAGGGATGCCCCGTTGAAGGAATGGACATATATATTTCCAAATTAGGATGGTGTGCGACTTGGAGGTGATGGTGTTCCCGTGCACCTGCTGCCCTTGTCCATCTAGGCAGTAGAGGTCGCGGGTTTGGGAGGTGCTGTCGAAGAAGCCTTGGTAAGTTGCTGCAGATGGTACACAAAGCAGCCACGGTGCGCCGGTGGTGGAGGGAGTGAATGTTTAAGGTGGTGGATGGGGTGGCAATCAAGCGGGCTGCTTTGTCCTGGTGTTGTCGAGCTTCTTGAGTGTTGTTGGAGCTACACTCATCCAGGCAAGTGGACTGTGATGTAAGAAAACTACTAGGCACTTGGTCTAAGTATTAAACAAGGCTTTAATCAACTGTTTTTCAACATGGAGATCTAGTTGTGTCCTTCACTAGTTCCTGTTAAAGAATGTCTTGAGCAAGCTGGGCCCATGCCCGAGTATTTATACTCTCCCTGGACAGTGCCACCAGCAGGTCGCCCAGTATCATTTCATAAGTCATTTCCACATGAATGACAAGATTCATGTCAGACAGTATTTCATCACACCCTGACTTGTGCCTTGTAAATGGTCGAAAGGCTTTAGGGAGTCAAGAGATGAGACACTCGCTACAGAATACCCAGTCTCTGACCTGCTCTTGTAGTCACAGTATGTATGTGGCTGGTCCAGTTAAGTTTCTGGTCAGTGGTGACCCCCAGGATGTTGATTGAGGGATTCGGCGATGATAATGCCATTAAATGTCAAGGGGCGGTGGTTAGACTCCCTCTTGTTGGAGATAGTCATTACCTGGCACAGTTGTGGCGTGAATGTTTCTTGCCACTTATCAGCCCAGGTCTTGCTGCATGTCGACACGGAGTGCATCATTATCTGAGGAATTGCAAATGGAACTGAACACTGCAATCATCAGCGAACATCCCCACTTCTGACCTTAAGATGGAGGCAAGGTCACTGATGAAGCAGCTGAAGATGGTTGGGCCTAGGACACTGCTCTGAGGAACTCCTGCAGTGATGCCCTGGGGCTGAGATGATTAACCTCCAACAACCACAACCAGCTTCATTTGCGCCAGTTATGACTCCAGCCACTGGAGATTTTTCCCCTGATTCTCATTGAATTCAATTTTACTCGAGCTCCTTAATGCCACACTTGGTCAAATGCGGCCTTGATGTCAAGGGCAGTCACTCTCATCTCACCTCTAGAATTCAGCTCTTTTGTCCATGTTTGGACCAAGGCTATAATGAGGTCTGGAGCTGAGTGGGCCCTTACGGAATCCAAACTGAACATCAGTGAACAGGTTATTGATGAGTAAGTGCCGCTTGATAGCACTGTCGACAACACCTTCCATCACTTTGCTGATGATGTTGTTCTTGTACATCTCTCATCATGGGTGACTTTAATCTACATATAGATTGGGCTAACCAAATTAGTAACAATACTGTGGAGGAGGAATTCCTGGAGTGTTTATGGGATGGTTTCCTGGACCAATATGTCGAGGAACCAACCAGAGATCAGGCCATCTTAGACTGGGTATTATGTAACGAGAAAGGATTAATTAGCAATCTTGTTGTACGAGGCCCCCCTGGGTTGGAGCGATCATAATATGATTGAATTCTTCATTAAGATGGAGAATGAAGTAGTTGACTCAGAGACTAGGGTCCTGAATTTAAATAAAGGAAACTACGATGGCCTGAGGAGCGAGTTGGGTAGGATTGATTGGGGAATGTCACTCAAAGGGTTGACGGTGGATAGGCAATGGCAAACATTCAAAGACCGAATGGATGAACTACAGAATTTGTTCATCCCTGTTTGGCATAAAAATAAAACAAAAAAGGTGACTCAACCGTGGCTAACAAGGGAAATTAGGGATAGCATAAGATCCAAGGAGAGGACATATAAATTGGCCAGAAAAAGCAATAATCCTGAGGATTGGGAGCAGTTTAGGATTCAACAAAGGAGGACAAAGGGATTAATTAAGAAAGGGAAAATAGAATTGAGAGTAAGCTTTCAGGGAACATAAAAACTGACTAAAAGCTTCTATAGATATGTGAAGAGAAAAAGATTGGTGAAGTCAAGCATAGGTTCCTTGCACTCAGAATCAGGGGAATTTATAATGGGGAACAAAGAAATGGCAGACCAACTAAATACATATTTTGGTTCTGTCTTCACAAAGGAGGACACAAATAACCTCCCAGAGATGCCGGGGAACATAGGGTCTGATGAAAGTGTGGAACTGAAAGAAATCAGTATTTGTAGGGAAATGGTGTTAGGAAATTTGATGGGACTGAAGGCCGATAAATCCCCAGGGCCTGATAATCTACATCCCAGGGTACTTAAGGAAGTGGCCCTAGAAATAGTAGATGTATTGCTGGTCATCTTCCAGAACTCGATAGACTCTGGAAAAGTACCCATGCATTGGAGGGTAGCTAATGTTACCCCACTATTCAAAAAAGGTGATAGAGAAAAAGCGGGGAATTATAGACATCAGTAGTGGGGAAAATGCTGGAGTCCATTATATAAGATGTAATAGCAGAGCACTTGGAAAGCAGTGACAGGATCGGACAAAGTCAACATGGATTTACAAAAGGTAAATCATGCTTGACTAATCTACTGGAATTTTTTGAGGATGTAACTGGTAAAATAGATAAGGGAGAACCAGTGGATATGGTGTATTTGGACTTTCAGAAGGCTTTCGATAAGGTCCCGCATAAGAGATTAGCGTGCAAAATTAAGGCACATGGGATTGGGGGCAAGGTATTGACTTGGATAGAGAGCTGGTTGGCGGACAGAAAGCAAAGAGTTGGAATAAATGGGTCGTTTTCCGAGTGGCAGGCAGTGACTAGTGGGGTACCGCAAGGATCGGTCCTAGGACCACAGCTGTTCACAATATATATTAATGATCTGGACGAGGGAATTGGATGTAATATCTCCAAATTTGCAGACGACACAAAGCTGGGTGGGAGGGTATGCTGTGAGGAGGATGTCGTGAAACTCCAGTACGATTTGGACAGGTTGGGTGATTGGGCAGAAACATGGCAAATGCACTATAATGTGGATAAATGTGAGGTTATCCACTTTGGTGGCAAAAACAGGAAGGCAGATTATTATTTGAATGGCAATAGATTGGGAGGAGGGGAAGTGCAAAGTGACCTGGGTGTTCTTGTGCACCAGTCGCTGAAGTTAAGCATGCAGGTGCAGCAGGCGGTTAAGAAGGCAAATGGTATGTTGGCCTTCGTAGCAAGAGGGTTCGAGTACAGGAACAAGGATGTCTTGCTACAGTTGTACAGGGCCTTGGTGAGACCACACCTTGAGTATTGTGTGCAGTTTTGGTCGCCTTATCTGAGGAAGGACGTTCTTGCCATGGAAGGAGTGCAGCGAAGATTCACCAGACTGATACCTGGGATGGCAGGAATAACGTGTGCAGAGAGAGTGGGTCGATTGGGCTTGTATTCGCTAGAGTTTAGAAGAATGAGAGGGGATCTCATTGAAACTTATAAAATTCTAACAGGACTAGACAGACTAGATGCAGGAAGGATGTTTCTGATGGCCGGGGAGTCCAGAACCAGGGGTCATAGTCTAAAGATAAGGGGTAAGCCATTTAGGACTGAAATGAGGAGGAATTTCTTCACCCAGAGAGTGGTGAACCTGTGGAATTCTCTGCCACAGAGGGCGGTGGAGGCCAGGTCATTAAATATATTCAAGAAGGAGTTGGATATATTTCTTAATGCTAAAGGGATCAAGGGATATGGGGAGAAGGCAGGGACAGTGTACTGAATTTGGATGATCAGCCATGATCTCATTGAATGGCGGAGCAGGCTCGAAGGGCCGAATGGCCTACTCCTGCTCCTATCTTCTATGTTTCTATGTTTTCAATTGTCTGCATATCCCCACTGTTTGGTACCCTCTTTCCTATTCTCCTTGTTTCTTTTACTGTCTTTTCTGCTTATTGATCTTATTTTATTTCCCCCTGCTTCCTGTTAACAAAAATCTTTCCAGACTGTATTTGCCTTTGCACCAGTCACTGATTTGTTCCCCTTCACAAGGTACATTACTTTACCCCTTGCTGCTGCTTTACCTTTTCAGCTCATCTGCCCATCCCCTCCTTCCGTATCTCCCAATTCGTGACAGCTATCTTGTGCTGCTGTATGGTCTGCTGCCCTTCACTCTCCTGCGCAGCCTCCTCTATTAGCGCCTATTCACTAACCCCCTCGGCTCCTAATGTTTTCCTTCGTCCTCTTATCATTTAAGCCAATATTTTTTGCTTCATATGTCATTCATGTATCTTGCCTTATATGGCCTCTCCTCATTGCCTATTTAATAGTGGAGAAGAAGAATTTAAATTTAACTGTGGTTAGGCCAGTCATGTTTCAGAATTTTTGATTATTTATTTTTCATCACTGGAAAGATCTTGAGATTGAGTTATGTTTTGCATTTTTGTTCTAAAACAAAGCAAATTATAATGGTTTTTTAAAAAATGCCACAGGCTGCAGGCACTGAAGATGTGTATTAAAGCCAGGTGACCCTGTTTATATATCAAACGGATGCAGTGGAGGTCAGTTGTCTCAATTGGGTACCATACACTAAGTTCTAAATATTTACAAATGAAAAGAGAAATAGCAGCAGGTGTGATCTCACAGCATTCTGGAGCACTGTTGCACAATGCCACAAAGTGATGGGATGCAGTATCAATTCCTATATTTTGCTGTGTTCTAGGTTTAGCATCAATGTGGGGTGATGTAAAATGAAAGTCAGCTGCCCTCAGGGAGAGAGGGTGATTAGGCAGGAGAGTCATCATAAAGCCTGCTCCGTGAACTTCCTGGTGGTCCACTTGAGCAGCACCCGTGGTAGCTTGGGGGTAGGTTGGCTAAAAGAGGTGCATGACCTGGTAAGACAACATACTTGAAAAAAATGAGGGAGGTGAAATTTGAGCATAACTTAAAAGATATTTGGAGGGACTGGGGGTACGTTGGAGTTGTATGTACTCTGTTGTTAATTCAGAATACAAAGATTCTGCTTGGGACCTGCCATAAAATTGGATGAATAGAAAATGTTCATCCAGTAACCTTATTGAACAACTAAAGATGAATTTGAAAATGGATATCTTACCAGTGATGGTAAATTCTAGGCTATTGTTTCTATTCAGCAAATATAGTGGAGAACAGTAAATCCAGCCTATTCTGTAAGTAAGTTAAACTGGTTATTCCACTGCCCTTACAGGGATAATTTTAATTTAAAATAATTTGTTTTACTTTAATATAATTAAAAGGGAATTATCCTAGGCACAGAGTGTGGTTATAAGAGCTACCATTCCTCTCAGAACTGGCCACCCTCATCAAAATATTCCAAAGTGATGATAAATACAGCGCTGGAATATTACTACATTGAAGCAGTGTAAATATTTAGCCCTTTGAATGTACAGACAAAAAAGTAGATTATGTTGCCAAATTTGTCATTACTATACAGAAGGGGATGCTTCCCTTACTACTTCAATTTTGTAAAGCATGCTTTAAAAGTGGTACTACCAATATAAAGTTTAAAAATGGCAGATTTATAAAGGGTAAAGGAAAGAAGTAGTTTACTTAATGATGTCATATAAAGCATGTTGCTAGCGAGAAAGTTTATTTCCTCTTTTTTTTTCTTTCTATTCCTTCACTGCAGTGTCAATTACAAGAATGAAAGAAAGTTTAGTTGTCATCCTCATCACAAACTCTTTTTGGAGATTTTCACTGCACTGATAAAGCAGAGACTCACGTGCAGGTATGAATGAATCCTGTGAATTGCTAAACCATTGTGGAAATGTATAGGTATCCTTTAGCAAAGCTTTAACATATATTTTGCTGAAATAAAGTGTGTTATGGATTCAATTAATACACTAAAACAAGAAGCAAACAACTAGTGATTTGGTGAATCTACAGACTTGTGATCTGGGTGCTGTGACTATTATCAGTGGCCAGTGTTATGTATCCAGCTGCCAATGATTTTTATCTTTGTTGTTCTCAGGTTTCTTTTAATAAAGCTATTTTACTGTTTGGGTGAAGCAAATAATGGTACTGTATTAGGTTTTGATTTTCTTCACTGCAAATACGGATATGACCAAAATGTGATGAGCAGACATTTCTGAATTCTGAATATGAAGTGATAAGTTGGGTCAGTTTAAAATAATTTGCCAGATTTTTCTCTCTTTGGATACTACAGGTTCTAAAATAAAATGAAAAGAAGGCACAAAATATGAGTATCATATATTTCTTTTTGAGCAGTTAGTTATAACGATCATCTAGGTGGGACAGCAAGCTGTGAGGAGAACACAAAAGCCGCGAATTTAATAGAGGAGGCGGGTTGGAGTCGGGTTACCTGGTGGGTGGGTTCTGGTCCCGCTTCCGGCTTCAGCCACTCCCGATTTCAGATTTTAGTTTAAGTTCCCTAATTAGTCCTGTCGTGCGCACTGCCCGGTCCAATGAGTGGGAGCGTGTCTGTTGCTCTCCACTGATGACGTCATTGCTGCAGTTATTTTTAAGGGGCCCATGTAGCCTCAGTGCCTCATTTCTCCTTTCTGCTGCTGTTTGAATGGGCCCTGGCTACAGTGATTGCTGTTAAAGCCAAGGCTGCTCCAAGGTTCAATGAGGACTCCCTCCAAGCTCTTGTGGAGGGAGTAAGAGGGTGCACGGAGATCCTGCTCCCTCCTGATGGCCGGAGGAAGCGTCCTCCGCAAACAAAGGCAGCCAGGCTGCACATTGCTGAGGAGGTGCTTATGTTCACGCACCTGGGTCCAGTGCCAAAAACGGTTTAATGATCTTCTGCAAACATCAAAAGTGAGCATCAGTCTGCTTCCCTTCTCTTCACATCACCAGCACTCTGCTCTGTAAGCCTGGTCCTCCACATCCCACCTTATCTTTACTTCCCTTGCACCCTTACCTATCCATCTCTCTCTCTCTGTACTGAATCACACCACCATCCTATTATGCACCCCTTACACTCGCTCGCACTGTTATGAAATGACAATAATTAACAATGCACAGGAAGACAGCTTCCTCTTGGCACCTCACTGTATCCTGGTCTCCCTCTAAGCTTCTATGTTATGGATTCTTCACAGTCACTCCATCACTCTCGCTGAAATTCTACTTGTGTCCCTCCTTGCAGGAAAAGATAGCCCACAATAAGAGGGAGAGAGCATCGACAGGCGGAGACCCACCATCCCTGGCGACTTTGACAAGTGCTGAGGAGGCTGCTCACGAGATCGTGGGAGGTGGCGAGGAGCTGGAAGTGGGGGACGGAGAAACGGGTGCACCAGATGAAGCTGGTGACAGAATGGATTTTCAACCCTCACATTTAGATTTCATGATTGACTGTAATGGCATATGATGTTCATAGAGATTGACTTTTGATCATCTGCACAATAGGATGTGTTTGCTACCTAAAAATCAGATGTCTAACTCATGCCTTTACTCTCCCACAGGACCATCGAGAGCCCCCCTCCCAACTATCCAGGAGGAAGAGCCGGATGACTCCTCAGAGAAACCTGCAGCTTCAGAGGGAGCAGCGTCACCAAGACTCCGTGCACCCAGCACCAGCGCAGAAACGCACACATCGGCAGGTCCTTCGCGACATAGAGTAGTGCTGTCACCTGGTGTATCACAGCTCACAAGTGAGCATCAGCAGATGGTAGAGACAGCAACAGCAGTGGAGAGTCCTTGTCGGAGGTCGCAGGATGCTCCTAGCTCTGCTCAGCTGTATGTAGACTCTGTGCCTCTGGGGCCAGCCAGAAAGAGTGATGCTGGAACTCCAGGAACAAGTGCAGGAGTCTCTGACAGGGTTTGCATCTAGGGTAACTGCGAGTGTGCAGAGAATGGAGGAGTCCATCTCAAACATGAGCACTGCCTTTGTGGAGGCAATGGCGCATGACGTGCCGCCATGGAGAGGGTGGCAACCTCCATGGAGGACATAAGTTGCCAGACTCAGGAGAACATGGTGATTCTCCTAAATAGATGGTCTGCTATGGAGGATAGATGGGCATCTATTGAGAGGAGACACCAGAGGTACATGGACGTCCCCATTATGAGGATTGTCAGTACAGAGACAGGTCCTCATGGTTCCACTGATGTGCAGCAACGTGCTCTCCAGCCACTTGCTAGCACTGAAGTGCGGGTGAACCATGAGAGGGATGTTGGTGGCAGACAACAAGGAAGTGTGGGCTCCTCTCCAAGCGCTCACACGACCATGCCACTGCGGAGCCCTCGGTCAGAGCCCCAGATTCCTCAACCAACTTAGATGGCCTTCTCAGCCCCTGCACAGCCGCAGGAAGAGCAGACTGTGGATGAGCCCTCTCAGGCTCCCAAACCCAGAGGACACCCGCCAAAGGCATCTAAGCAGGCACAGCATCAAAGTGAGCAAGGTGCCTCTACATCTGCTGAAGCCACAGGGGGTGCACCACGTAGAAGCACCGTAAGAGGAAGTTAACACACAAATAGTCACTTGGGTGTTTTGTTCTGTTGTAAAGTATTGATTGTCATCCTTTTGTGATGGCAAAGAGTTGAAGTTCTGGCCTGTGTGTTCTGGGAAATGGAAGTTGCACAGTGAGGGTTCATTGCGACTTGCATTTGTAATGATGGTGCTGAGAGTGATAGGAAAGGACCATTTATTGGAGCGATGATGTATGGCGTGTTAAGAAGGTCATCTACACATTCATAGCCATATGCCAGCCACCTGTGGTTGAAGCATAAGCTTACGCAAATCTGGCATGGATGAGTGCATCCCTTGCCTGACGGCCAGCAATGTGGTCGTGTACTGCTGCATTGGCCATATCCGGCCCCGCAAAGCATGCCTCCTTGTCCTCGGCCTCCTCCTTGTCCTCCTCCTCTTCTTCCGAGGAGGCTCTGTGCTGAGCCACTTGTTCCTCAGACAGCGCCAAGCCACGCTGCTGTGCGATGTTGTGCAGGGCACAGCAGACGACGATGATTCTGGACATCCTGGCTGGTGCATACTGCAGAGCTCCAACAGATCTGTCGAGGCATAGGAAACGCATTTTGAGCAAGCCGATGGTTTGCTCTATGATGCTTCTGATGGAAATGTGGCTTAGATTGTACTGCTCCTCAGCCTCATTTTATGGCCTCCTCATCAGTGTCATGAGCCACTTTTTCAGGGGATAGCCCTTGTTGCAAAGTAGCCATCTGGAAAATTGAGTTGGCAGATTGAAGAGCTGAGGCGCAGTTGACTGCCGCAGGATGAAGGAGTCATGGCAACTGCCAGGGTACTTTGCGCAAACATGCATGATGATCTTCCTGTGGTTACACACCAGCTGGACGTTAAGGGAGTGGAATCCCTTGCGGTTGACAAATACAGCTGGGTTGTGATGGGGTGCCTTAATGGCAAATTGTGTGCAGTCTACGACACCCTGCACCCTTGGGAAGCCTGCCATATTTGCAAAACCAACCACACGTGCAGTCACACTTGCTTCATCCATGGAGAAATGGATGTAATTGTGCGCCTTTGCAAAGAGGGCATCGGTAACCTGCGTGATGCAGGCATGTGAGGCAGACTGGAAGATGCCGCTGATGTGTGCATCTGATACCTGGAAGGAGCCCGAAGCAAAGAAGTTGAGTGTGGTGGTGACTTTGACAGCCACTAGTAAGAAGTGTCCACATGCTCCTCTGGGCTCCAGGTGTTGGTGCAGCATTGCACAGATGTCAGCGACAATGTCTCGCGGAAGTCTCAGCCTCCTTTGGCACTGCTGCTCACTCATGTTGAGGAAGCTCATCCTCTGCCTGTAAACCCTGTGTTGGGGGTTTCTCCTGCGGCGAGGTGCAGGCCTGCGCTGACGCCCTCTGCCCTGTGCATCATTAGGTGGCTGAGGAGAAGGTTGACTCTCCTGTTGTTGGTGCTGCTGCTGTGCCTGGTTGCGCTGTTGCCGCGGCTGCTCTTCCTTCGAATCTGACGACCAGGATGAGAGGATATAAATGGTTCCCGTACCGCTGGTATATATCTCAGTCGACGACTGGAGGTTGTTTGCGCTCAAACAAAGTGGCCAGAGGGTATTCCAAGGTAGTTACAGTGCAGATGGATTTCAGCGTGAACACACACAAGATTAGTAGAGCTGCAAAAAGTGTCCCAAACCTCAAAGCACTAAGTTGTGGTATCTGAAACTATGCGAGATTGCAGGACTGCTTTTAAGCTGATCGAGCAACTGCCAACAATTCAGGTCCTCGCTAAACCCGGCTCAATGCAGCTGCCGTGTTTTTCTGAAGGCAGGCAGCATGCAGAAAAAGCTGCAAAATCAGATCAGGCAGTTAAAATAAGATTATCCAGGCCGTTAACAAGGTCCGGTCGGGAGCCACTGACACGACACTTGCCAAAGTAGCGTGAGGTGGAATGGAACCCGCCGTAAATTTTTCCGATTTTCGCTTACGACCTGCCTTCTGAGATCTATTAAATTCACGACCAAAGAGTCTGCAAAGGGATATAGATAGACTAAGTGAATGGGCAGTAAGGTGGTGGATGGATAATAATGGAGGGAAATGTGAGGTTATTCACTTTGGTAGGAAGAATAGAAAAACAATATTTTTTAAATGGTGAGAAACTTTTAAATGTTGGCGTTTAGAGAGATTTGGATGACCTTGTGCAAGAAACACAGAAGGCTAGCATGCAGGTGCAGCAAGCAATAAGGAAGGCAAATGGCATGTTGGCCTTTATTGTAAGGGGGTTGGAGTATAAAAGTAAGGAAATCTTGCTACAATTGTACAGGGCCTTGGTGAGACCACACCTGGAGTTTTGGTCTCCTTATCTAAGGAAGGATATACTTGCCTTGGAGGCGGTGCAAGGAAGGTTTACTAGATTGATTCCTGGGACAAGAGGGCTGTCCTATGATGAGAGCTACAAAAGGTGTCCCAAACCTCAAAGCACTAAATCGCGGCATCTGAAACTATGCGAGATTGCAAGACCGCTTTTAAGCTGATTGAGCAGCTGCCAACAATTCAGGTCCTCGCTAAATCTGATTTAATGCAGCTGGCGTGTTTTTCTGAAGGCGGGCAGCATGCAGAAAAAGCTGCAAAATCCGAACAGGCAGACAAATAAGATTATCCAAGTAGTTAACAATAAGAATGAAACCAGACGGACCACCTGACATCGACCTCGGCACCAGCTACGAACACGACAACGGCACACCCAGCCAGTCGACCCTGCAAAGTCCTCCTCACCAACATCTGGGGATTTGTGCCAAAATTGGGAGAGCTGTCCCACAGACTAGTCAAGCGACAGCTGACATAGTCATACTCACAATCATACCTTTTAGCCAATGTCCCGAATTCTGGGTGGGGGACTTCAATGTCCATCGGTAAGAGTGCCTCAGTAGCACTACTACTGACCGAGCTGGCTGAGTCCTGAAGGACATAGCTGCCGTCTGGGCCTGTGACAGATGCTGAGAGAACCAACACGAGGGAAAAAACTACTTGACCTTGTCCTCACCAATCTACCTGTCGCAGATGCATCTGTCCATAACAGTATTGGTAGCAGTGACCACCGCACAGTCATTGTGGAGACGAAGTCCCGTCTTCACACTGAGGACACCCTCCATAGTGTTGTGTGGCACTTGTTAGATCCGTGTATCTTGATGTGTGTCCTTCAATAACTAGACACGAGACTGCAGGGAACAATCAACAGGTGTTGACTGGATGAGGGTTACTCTAAAACTAAACGTACAGATCCCTACTCCGTGTTTATATACAGGTGTGGTCACTGCCGGTACTACAGTACACAGGAGCTGTAAAAAGTAGTTCTCCCCTTAAAGGTACATACACTACAATTCCTCCCCTTTTAGATTAACAGTACCATAACATTCATTTAACAATTAACACTTTTAACATGCACATTAACTGAAAATAGTCCATTTATAAATTCAGTCTTTGGGGCGGCTTCCTGATCCTTTCTGGATAGCGTCTTTCCTGAGTGTCTTGCTCTTGGTGCGGAGGCCCCCTGTCGTCAGTTGGTTCATCAGCTTCCGATGCTACTGTTTCTGGGGTACATGCTACCTGTATGTCGGGTTCATCACCAGGTACGCGAGACATGGGGTTGACTCGTACCTGTGACTCTAGGATCTGGTCGACATGGCGTCTCACAATGTTCTCCCCAACATCCACTGTGTATATTAGTGGCCCCTGCCGTGTGCATATCGTTCCTGGTTGCCATTTCTCTGTTCGGTAGTCGCGGGCCAAGACTGGTTGCCCTACATTGAAGCTCCTTGTCGGCTTCTCATTGATGTGCTGGAATTGCTTATTCTCAACATCTTTTCGTACATTTGGTCTGAGCAAATCCAGACGAGATCTCAACCTTCGGTTAAAGAACATCATGGCCGGGGTCTGGTTGGTGACTGCATGTGTCGCATTTCTGTAGGCTAACAGGAAATTGTCCACCTTATGCTGCAGTGGAATGTCGTCATCGCACATGGCCCTTACTGCTTTTTTAAAGGTTTGTACAAACCTCTCAGCCAATCCATTTGTGGCTGGATGATACGGGGCGGATGTGTAATGCCTTACCCCATTCCTTTTCATAAATCTTCGAAACTCTTCGGACACAAACTGTGGTCCGTTATCAGAGTAAATCTGCTCTGGCAAGCCGTTCCTGGCAAATACGGTCCGTAGGACTGCAATAGTTTTCTCCGTGGTGGTGGAGGACATTTTGATCACCTCAGGCCATTTCGAGTGCGCATCCACGGCTATTAAAAACATTGAGTCCATGAATGGACCAGCAAAATCAATATGCACCCGTTGCCATGGAGATGAGGGCCACTCCCATGGGTGTAGAGGGGCATGTGGTGGTGCATTTTGGACCTTCTGGCATCCTGAGCAGCTCTTTGTCAGGTCCTCGATTTGCTGATCGATCCCCGGCCACCACACATAAGCCCTAGCAAGGCTTTTCATTTTCACCCCTCCCAGATCGCCTTCGTGAAGCTCATTTCGCACTCTCTCCCTTAACTTGGGTGGAATTACCACTCGGGATCCACACATCACTGTCCCCTGGCATACTGACAGCTGTTCTCTTCTGGATGAGAATGCTGGCAACAGTGAGTCGCCATGTGTTGGCCATCCCTTCACCGTCAAGTCATATACCCGAGATAGTGTCGGGTCATTTCGGGTCTCCTTCTCTATATCAGCGTTAGTTACTGGCAAGCGTTCAATTATAGTCGAATAAAATATTTCGACAGGGTCCACTGCTGGTGCTTCCTCCGCAGTAGGCAGTGGCAGGCGTGATAGCCCATCAGCGTTTCCATGCTGTTTCGTGCCCTTATACTCGATTTCATATTGGTTCGCCCCTAGAAAAAGGGACCATCTTTGTAGCCATTGCGCAGTCATCACCGGAACGTCCTTCTTTGGATTAAAGATGGAGACAAGTGGTTGGTGCCCAGTCAGCAAGATGAACTTCTGCCCGTGCAGATAATGGTTGAACTTTTTCACTCCCCACACTAGGCTGAGGGCCTCCCTGTCAATCTGGGCATAGTTACGCTCGGCTGAGGTTAGTGACCGAGACGCAAAGGCTACCGGCCTCTCCGAGCCGTCCGGGAATTTGTGCGACAGCACCGCTCCAATGCCATAGGGTGATGCATCACACGCCAACCGAATTGGTAGTGCTGGGTTGAAATGAGCCAACACCTCTTTTGATGTGATCAATTCTTTGCACTTCTGGAAAGCTTGTTTACATTCGTCATTCCACTTCCATGGTACCCCCGTTTGCAGTAGGGTGTTCAGTGAGTGTAGTACTGTAGACAAATTCGGCAAGAACTTATGGTACTAGTTCACTAGCCCGAGGAACGACCTCAGTTGTGACACATTTTTCCGGTGCTGGAGCCTTGACTACTGCCTCAATCTTTTCAGGGGACTTATGTAACCCCTCTTCATCAATAACGTGGCCACGATACGAGACCTGCTTCTGGAAAAACTCGCATTTGTGGCGATTTGCTCGGAGCCCATATTCCTTCAATCTAGTGAGCACCTGCTCCAGGTTGGGAAGGTGATCACTGTCATTTTCGCCCGTGACCAGGATGTCGTCCAAATAACACTGGGTCCCTGGAATCCCTTGCAGGACTTGATCCTTTGCCAAATAGCCGGAGCTGATGCTACCCCGAACACCAGCCGGTTGTATTGGTAGAGACCTTTATGAGTGTTGATCGTGAGGTACTGTTTCAAGGCTTCTTCTACCTCCATTTGCAGGTACGCCTGGGCCAGATCAATCTTAGTGAAGCATTTCCCTCCAGATAGCGAGGCAAAAATATCTTCAATCCGCGGAAGCGGATATTGTACCGTGTGAAGGACTGGGTTCACTGTCACCTTGAAGTCCCCACAGATGCGAACCTTCTTTGGTTCCCCAGGCATATTACTCAACGACCTCTTCATTACAGGAATGATGGGTGTAGCCCACTCGCTCCAGTCCACTTTGGACAGTACTCCTGAACGTTCCAAACCTTCCAGCTCTGTTTCGACGGCTGGGCGGATCGCATAAGGCACCGGTCTGGCCTTAAAAAACCTTTGGGCTTGCATTTTCCTCTATTTTGATCATCACTGTTATGCCTTTTAGTGTTCCGAGTCCCTCCTGGAACACTTCTTGTGCGTCAGTTAGCATTTTTGACAGTCGTCCAGGTGTGACGTCGTCATCCTTTTTGGCATCTACAGTCAGTGCTTGTATGGAATGCCAATCTAGCTGTATCTTCCGGATCCATTCACGTCCTAGTAGTGGTGGTCCTCCATCTGGCAATACATATAGGTCAATTTTTGGTGTTTCCTTGCCGTTATATATAACGTTCCTTTGGGGTAGACTTTTTGCCCCGTGTACGTCTTCAAGACAATCTCTGTATCTCTCAAGGGTATATGTGAGAATAGCCGCTTGTAGTCCCTTCGGTTTATGACTGTTAGGGCTGATCCTGTGTCCAATTCCATTTTCACTTGGACTCCGGCTATCTTGAGCGTGACCCAGATAGTTTGGTGATCCTCCGTTTTGATCACCTTATGTAGTTTCAGACAACCCAGCTCCTTGCTTCCGGAGTCTGTATCACTTTTCTGTTCATCTGAACTACTCTCCGTCACCTTATGTACCTTCTTGTACTTCTCCTGTGGAGATTTCTTGCTGCTGGTTTTCTTTCCCGACCTGCAGACTCCTGCTATGTGTCCTACTTTTCCACACTGTCTGCACACTTTGTCCTTGAATCAGCAATCATTATGATCGTGTGTTCTGCCGCAGCGATAGCACTTCACTGTTCCGTATGACATTTCATTTGTGCCATATTCTTGCGGTCTCCGTTGTATCTCTGCAGCGCCCCGTGCGGCTGCTTCGTGTGATACTGCCATGCTGAAAGCCTTGTCCAGCGTAAGATCCTTTTCTGATAGAAGCCGTTTGTGGGTTCCTTCACTTTGAAGCCCACACACAAACTTGCCCCTTAAAGTATCTGCTAGTCCAGTTCCAAACTGGCAGTGTTTCGATAGCTTGCGCAGTTCCGTTAAATACTCAGCATTACTTTCATCTTTATGCTGGTTCCTTTTGTGAAACTTAAATCTTTCTGCTATCAGCAGCGGTGTGGGGTTTAAGTGGTCCTGTAGGATTGACACTATGTTTCCAAAACCCTTTTCCACTGGCTTCTCTGGGGTTACTAGGTTTCACAGTAAGCCATACGTTTTTGCACCCATTGAATTCAACAATACCAGCGCTTTCCTCTCATCTGGCACTTCATTCGCCTTGCAGTACACTTCTATGCGTTCGACATATGTCGTCCAATCTTCGACTTCATTGTCGAACGCTGTGACACTGCCACTCTTCGGCATCCCTGGGTGTGGTTAGACTGGCTCAAAATGGCGTTTTCCCGCGCTCTCCCTTCTCCGCTGTGGCTCAAAATGGCGTTTTCCCGCGCTCTCCCTTCTTCTCCGCTGCGGCTCAAAATGGCGTCTCCCACGCTTTCCTTTCTTCCCCGCTGACGCTGCTCGTCCCTTGAACACCGGCTGCGCTCTGTGCGTTTTCCTTCGCGCCTCTCTCTCTCGTTGATGCTGCTTGGTCCTGAACACCGGCTGCGCCCTGTGCGCTCTACCCTCTCTCTTCTCCCGTCGACGCTGCTCGGCCTTTTTTTGTGCCGTCGGTCGGCTCTAGCTGCCGCTGTCTGGGAAGGGTCTGCGCCGTACCTGTTGCCAGCCCGTTTCGCTGGACCACCGTGACTGGAGAACCAAGCCCAGCTCTCAACAGCCTCCCCTGCGATGCTCAAGTCTCCGCTGGATGGTCGACGCCCGTGCTTCTAGACTCGGCCTTCTTCTTTCACTTTTCTCCAGGAGCGAATACCTGGGAGGTGATGCAGAGTTGCAGGTAGGTTTGAATCTTCTCGTCGCCAATGTTAGATCCGTGTATCTTGATGTTGTGTGTCCTTCAATAACTAGACACGAGACTGCAGGGAACAATCAACAGGTGTTTACTGGATGAGGGTTACTCTAAAACTAAACGTACAGATCCCTACTCAGGGTTTATATACAGGTGTGGTCACTGCCGGTACTACAGTATACAGGAGCTTTAAAAAGTAGTTCTCCCCTTAAAGGTACATACACTACAGCACTACCACTGTGCTAAATGGGATAGATTCAGAACCGATCTAGCAGCTGAAAACTGGGCATCCATGAGGCACTGTGGGCCATCAACAGCTGCAGAATTGTATTCCACCACAATCTGTAACCTCATGGCCTGGCATATCCCTCACTCTGCCATTCCCATCAAGCCAGGGGACCAACCCTGGTTCAATAAGGAGTGTAGAAGAGCATGCCAGGAACAGCACCAGGCGTACCTAAAAATGAGGTGCCAACCTGGGGAAGCTGCAACACAGGACTACATGCATGCTAAAAAGTGGAAGCAGCATGCTATAGACAGGGCTAAGTGATCCCACAATCATCGGATCAGATCAAAGCTCTGCAACCCTGCCACATCCAGTCGTGAATGGTGGTGGATCATTGAACAACTAACTGGAGGAGGAGGCTCCATGAATATCCCCATCCTCAATGATGGTGGAGCCCAGCACGTGAGTGCAAAAGACAAGGCTGAAGCGTTTGCAACCATCTTCAACTAGAAGTGCCGAGTGGATGATCCATATCGGCCTCCTCCTGAGGTCCCCACCATCACAGAAGCCAGTCTTCAGCCAATTTGATTCAGTCTACGTGATATCAAGAAATGGCTCAGCGCACTGGATACAGCAAAGACTATCGTGCTGAAGCCTTGTGCTCCAGAAGTAGCTGCACCTCTAGCCAACCTGTTCCAGTACAGCTACAACACTGGCATCCGACATATGGAAAACTGCCCAGGTATGTCCTGTCCACAAAAAGCAGGACAAATTCAAACCGGCCAATTACCACCCCATCAGTCTATTCTCAATCATCAGCAAAGTGATGGAAGGTGTTATCAACAGTGCTATCAAGTGACACTTACTCACCAATAACCTGCTCACTGATGCCCAGTTTGAGTTCTGCCAAGACCACTTGGCTCCCGACCTCATTACAGCCTTGGTCCAAACATGGACAAAGGAGCTGAATTCCAGAGGTGAGATGAGAGTGACTGCCTGAGACATCAAGGCAGGATTTGACATCAAGGAGCCCCAGTAAAACTGATGTCAATGGGAATCTGGGGGAAAACTCTCCACTGGCTGGAGTCATACCTATCACAAACAGACAACACAAAGCTGTGTGGGTGTGTGTGCGCGGTGAGGAGGATGCAGAGAAACTCCAGTATGATTTGGACAGGTTGGGTGATTGGGCAGATACATGGCAGATACAGTATAATGTGGATAAATGTGAGGTTATCCACTTTGGTGGCAAAAACAGGAAGATAGATTGTTATCTGAAGTGCAATAGATTGGGAAAAGGGGAAGTGCAACGAGACCTGGGTGTCCTTGTGCACCAGTCGCTGAAGGTAAGCATGCAGGTGCAGCAGGCAGTTAAGAAGGCAAATGGTATGTTGGCCTTCATAGCGAGAGGATTCGAGTACAGGAGCAAGGATGTCTTGCTGCAGTTGTACAGGGCCTTGGTGAGACCACATCTTGAGTTTTGGTCGCATTATCTGAGGAAGGATGTTCTTGCCATGGAGGAAGTGCAGCGAAGATTCACCAGACTGATACCTGGGATGGCAGGAATAACGTATGAAGAGAGAGTGGGTCGATTGGGCTTGTATTCGCTAGAGTTTAGAAGAATGAGAGGGGATCTCATTGAAACTTATAAAATTCTAACAGGACTAGACAGACTAGATGCAGGAAGGATGTTCCTGATGGCGGGGGAGTCTAGAACCAGGTGTCACAGTCTAAGGATAAGGGGTAAGCCATTTAGGACTGAGATGAGGAGGAATTTCTTCACCCAGAGAGTGCTGAACCTGTGGAATTCTCTACCACAGAAGGCAGTTGAGGCCAATTCATTAAGTATATTCAAGAAGGAGTTAGATATATTTCGTAAGGCTAAAGGGATCAAGGGATATGGGGAGAAAGCAGGGACAGGGTACTGAATTTGGATGATCAGCCATGATCTCATTAAATGGCGGAACAGGCTCGAGGGTGTTAGATCCGTGTGTTAATGGAGACACGGAATGCAGGAGTTGATTTAACAAGTGTTTACTGAACAAAGTCTGGAGGTGAACTAACTACACGACGCTACACAGGCTTATATACCCGAGTGGTCACTACTGGTACTACAGTATACAGGGGCTTCAAAAACATAGTTCCTCTTAAAGGTACATACACTACAATTCCCCTTTTAGATAAATAGTACATAACATTTTAAGTAATCATTAAATAACATTTTTACAAGAACAATAATATACACATTTGCTGAAGTTAATCAATTACAAATTCAGTCTCTCTGGAGGCTTCCTGACTCGGTCCAGATAACGCCTCGGCGGTGTAGTAGGTTCTTTTGGCAAGGTCGATTCGGCTTCAATGCCAGTGTCGGGTTCATCTGGTTCCAGTATCACCGGATCGGAGGTAGATACTATGGGTATCTCTGCTTCATCACTAGGCGTATAGAGTTGTGGTGTAGGTTGTCCTTTTTCGGATGACTCTATGATCTGGTCAGCATGGCGCCTTATTATGCTTTCTCCAATGTCCACGGTATACATCAGTGGTCCTAGTCGTGTGCAAATAGTTCCAGGTTGCCATTTCTCGGTACGGTAGTCCCGGGCCAAAACTGGTTGACCTATCTGGAAGGTTCTAGTTGGCCTTTCACTCATGCTTTGAAATTGCCGGTTCTCTACGTCCCTTCTGACATTTGGCTTGACCAAATCCAGCCGGCATCTTAGGCTTCTATTGAAAAACATCATGGCGGGGGTTTGGTTTGTAACCATGTGTTGCATTCCTGTACGCAAACAAGAAGTTATCTACCTTATGTTGTAGATTTATGTCTTCATTACCCATGGCCTTTATGGCCTTCTTGAAGGTCTGGACAAACCTTTCAGCCAATCCATTGGTGGCGGGATGGTATGGGGCGGACGTGTAGTGCTTAACCCCATTGTTTTTTAAGAACTTCCTGAATTCTTCGGATACAAATTGCGGTCCATTATCAGAACAGATCTGTTCAGGCAGCCCATTCCTGGCGAATATGGTCCTTAATACTGTGATGGTTTTTTCCGTGGTGGTGAAGGACATCTTTATTACCTCCGGCCACTTGGAGTGTGCATCCACCGCGATTAAGAACATTGAGTCCATAAATGGACCAGCAAAGTCGATATGTACCTTTTGCCATGGAGATGAGGGCCACTCCCATGGATGTAGAGGGGCTTGTGGTGGGGCGTTTGAACCTTCTGGCATCCTAGACAGCTCTTGGTCATTTCTTCGATGTCTCCATCGATACCTGGCCACCACACAAACGCTCTGACTAGGTTCTTCATTTTCACTCCACCCAGATGCCCCTCGTGAAGCTCCTTTAGCACTCTATCCTTGAGTTTGGGTGGAATCACCACTCTGGATCCACACATCAAGGTTCCTCGGCACACTGACAGCTGTTCTCTTCTTTGCGAGAATGCTGGCAACAGTGGTTCCCCATGTGCTGGCCATCCCTTCACCGTTAAATTGTAGACTCGTGAGAGAGTCGGGTCATTTCGCGTTTCCTTTTCAATGGTAGAATTTGTCACCGGTAGACATTCCACTATGGTTGAGTGGAACATCTCCACTGGGTCCACTGTAGGCGCCTCTTCCACCGTTGGCAATGGTAGGCGCGATAACCCGTCAGCATTCCCATGATGTTTTGTTCCTTTGTATTCTATGTCATATTGGTGTGCCCCTAGGAAAAGGGACCACCTCTGTAGCCTTTGCGCTGTCATAATGGGACCGCCCTTTTTAGGGTTGAATATGGAGACGAGGGGTTGATGATCAGTCAACAAGGTAAATTTTTGTCCGTGTAGGTAATGGTTAAATTTCTTAACCCCCCACACCAGGCTGAGTGCCTCCCTATCGATCTGGGCATAGTTACGCTCAGCTGAGTTCAATGAGCGTGACGCAAAAGCTATCGGCCACTCCGAGCCATCAGGGAATCTATGCGATAATACCGCTCCCACGCCAGTCTGATTGGCAGTGATGGGTTGTAATGAGCCGACACTTCCCTGGACGTGATCAAGCCTTTGCATTTATGGAAGGCACGTTTACAGTCTTCGCTCCATTTCCAAACTACTCCCGTTTGTAGCAGTGCGTTAAGAGGGTGCAGAACCGTCGACAAGTTTGGTAAAAATTTATGATAGTAATTTACTAATCCCAGGAACGACCTTAATTGTGAGACATTTTCAGGCGCTGGGGCCTTTACGACCGCTTCAATTTTTTCAGGTGACTTATGCAACCCTTCTTCGTTAATGACATGGCCACAATATGATATTTGTTTCTGGAAAAATTCGCACTTGGGGCAATTTGCTCGTAGGCCCCGTTCTCTCAGCCTCGTGAGCACCTGCTCCAAGTTGGCAAGGTGCTCGTTGTCATTTTCTCCTGTTACAAGGATGTCGTCTAGGTAGCATTGAGTCCCCGGAATCCCTTGCAGGACTTGCTCCATAGCTCTTTGCCAGATAGCCGGAGCTGATGCCACTCCGAAAACCAGTCGATTGTACTGGTACAGGCCTTTGTGTGTGTGTTTATCGTGAGATACTTTTTAGAGGCCTCCTCAACCTCCATCTGTAGATATGCCTGTGCCAAGTCAATTTTGGTGAAACGTTTCCCTCCGGATAGTGAGGCGAAAATATCTTCTATCCTCGGAAGAGGATACTGTACCGTGTGAAGAACCGGGTTTACAGTCACCTTGAAGTCCCCACAGATGCGAACTTTTCTCTGTTCTTCAGATTTATCATTATTCAACGTTTTCTTCATGACCGGGACGATGGGTGTTGCCCACTCGCTCCAATCTACATTGGATAACACGCCTGCTTTTTCCAAATTCTCCAGCTCTGCGTCGACGGCTGGACGAATTGCGTATGGCACCGGCCTTGCCTTAAAAAACTTGGGAATTGCCGCATCTTCTACTTTTATTGAGGCGGTGGTGCCTTTCAGGGTTCCTAGTTCCTGTTGAAACACTTCTTTGGCGTTAGCCAAGATTTCTTTTAATCGTCCAGGCATGACGTCATCATCGTTTTTTTTCTTACTGGTCACCGTCAGTGCCTGAATGGAGTGCCAGTCTAAACGTATCTTTCTGATCCATTCAGGTCCCAACAACGGTGGGCCACCATCTTGCAGAACGTATAAATACAACTTCTGTATTTCCTTGCCGTTGTATACAACAGGTACCCTTATTTTCCCTCTGGGGTATACTTTCTGCCCCGTATATGTCTTCAAGATAATGGATGCGTCTTTCAAAGGTATATGCGGAAATAGCCGCTTGTAATCCCGTCGACTCATGACGGTCAGAGCTGATCCTGTATCTAGCTCCATTTTGACTGGGGACCCCGCTATCATGAGGGTATCCCAAATGGTCTGGTAATCTTCTTTGGCAATTACATTATGTAATTTGAGACAGCTTAGTCTCTTGTTTCCGGAGTCGCTATCGCTCTTCTGGTCTTCGGAGCTACTGTCCGTCATCATTTGTTCCTTTCTGTACTTTTGCTTATTGACCTTTTTACTGTCAGCGGATCTCTTTCCAGATCTGCATACACGTGCAATGTGTCCCATCTTTCCGCATTGCCTGCATGCTTTGTCCTTGAACCAGCAGTCCTTCTGGTCATGGGTGGATCTGCCGCAGCGATAACATCTCTCGAAACCCCGTGTCATTTCATGGGTGCCGAAGTCCTGTGGCTTTTGCTGTATCTCTGCAGCTCCTCTTGCTGCTGCTTCGTATGATACAGCCACACTGAAAGCCTTGTCCAGTGTCAAATCTTTCTCAGAAAGTAGTCTTTTCTGTGTTCCTTCGCTTAGGAGACCGCAGACGAATTTGTTGGTTAGCACTATTGCCTCACAGCGCCAGGGACCCGGGTTCAAATCTGGCCTCGGGTGACTGTCTGTGTGGAGTTTGCACATTCTCCCTGTGTCTGCGTGGGTTTTCTCTGGGTGCTCCGGTTTCCTCCCACAGTCCAAAGATGTGCAGGTTAGGTTGATTTGGCTATGATAAATTGACCCTTAGTGTTAGGGGATTAAATACATGGGGTTATGGGGATAGGGTGGGATATGTGTCGGTGCAGGCTCGATGGGCCGAAATGGCCTCTATCTGCACTGTAGATTCTGTGATTCTGTCTCGTAGAGAATCTGCCAGTCCTGCCCCGAATTGGCAGTGCTTTGACAGCTTTCGTAATTCGGTGAGGTAATCAGCGTTACTTTCATTCTTGTGCTGATTCCTCCTGAAGAATTTGAATCATTCCGCTATCAGCAGCGGTGTTGGGTTTAAGTGCTCCTGTAAGGTATCAACAATCTCCTTAAAATTCTTGTCCATCGGTTTGGCTGGAGTGATCAAGTTTCGTAACAGCCCGTATGTCCTTGCGCCCATCAGATTTAGAAGTACCGATGCCTTTTTATCATCCGCTACTTCATTCGCCTTGCAATATACCTCCACTCTTTACACATATGTGGTCCAATCTTCTATATCACTATCGAAAGCAGTAATATTGCCAGTCTTCGGCATCTTGAAAATCTAAAATGGCGCTTCCCGCGCTTTTCCTCCATCCCCGATGGATCAAAATGGCGCCTCCCGCGCTTTTCTTTCTTCCCCGCCGAGTTAAGATGGTGCCTCCCACGCTTTCCCGCCGCTGCCGCTGCTGCCAGTGTTGTTCTCCGCGGTTCCTGTTGCGACCTGCAGCTTTTCGCGGTATTTCTATTTTTTTTTAATATATCGCTTCAGTAGTTTCTCCGTTACTTGGAGAACCGTTCCCGTCGTGGAGCGGACCCTCTGGGACTTTCCCCTCCCTCTGCTCGGTCCGAACGCCGACCTGCTTTGCAGCACCGGCTGCGCCCTGAGTGCTCCACCCTCTCTCTCTCTTTGCTTCTGCTTCCCGACTCGCTGCCCGGCCCCGTTGCAGAGCCACCCGATCGAGCTCTAGCCCGCCGCAGCCCAGGAAGGATCAGTGCACTACCTGCCACCGGCCCGTTTAGCTGGTGAAACCACAGTTTTTTTTTCTTGCTTCTGGCTTCGACCTTCGTCTGAGGAATCGATCCCCTTGAGGTGCTGCCGAATTGCAGGTAAGTTCGTTTCTAACTCGCTGCCACTGTTAGATCCGTGTGTTAATGGAGACACGGAATGCAGGAGTTGATTTAACAAGTGTTTACTGAACAAAGTCTGGAGGTGAACTAACTACACAAGACACTACACAGGCTTATATACCCGAGTGGTCACTACTGGTACTACAGTATACAGGGGCTTCAAAAACATAGTTCCTCTTAAAGGTACATACACTACAGAGGGGCCGAATAGCCTACTCCTGCTCCTATCTTCTATGTTTCTAAAGGAAGATGGTTATGGTGGTTGAAGATCAATCATCAGCCCGAGGACATCACTGTAGGAGTTCCTCAGAGCAGTGTCTTAGGCCCAACCATCTTCAGCTGCTTCATCAATGACCTTCCCTCCAACATAAGGTCAGATGTCCGCTAATGACTGCACAGTGTTCAGTGCCATTCACAACTCCTCAGATAGTGAAGCAATCCATGCTTGCATGCAACAAGACCTCCTTGTGCTGATAAGTGGCAGGTAACATTCGCGCCACAGAAGTGCCAGGCAATGACTATCTCCAACAAACGAAAGTCTAACCACCGCCCCTTGACATTTAGCGGCATTACCATCGCCGAATCCCCCACCATCAACATTCTGGGGGTCACCATTGACCAGAAACTTAACTGGACCAGCCACATAAAGACTGTGGCAACAAGAGCAGGTCAAAGGCTGGGTATTCTGCGGCGAGTGTCTCACCTCCTGACTCCCAAAAGCCTTTCCACCATCTACAAGGCACAAGTCAGGAGTGTGATGGGATACTCTCCACTTGCCTGGATGAGTGCAGCTCCAACAACACTCAAGAAGCTCAACACCATCCAGGACAAAGCAGCCCGCTTGATCGGCACCTCATCCACCACCTAAACATTCACTCCCTCCACCACCGGCGCACTGTGGCTGCAGTGTGTACCATCTACAAGATGCACTGTAGCAACTTGCCAAGGCTTCTTCGACTGCACCTCCCAAACCCACGACCTCTACCACCTAGAAGAATGAGGGCAGCAGGCGCATGGGAACACCATCACCTGCAAGTTCCCCTCCAAGTTACACACCATCCTGACTTGGAAATATATCAGCATTCCTTCATCGTCACTGGTTCAAAATCCTGGAACTGCCTCCCTAACAGCACTGTGGGAGAACCTTCACCACATAGATTGCATCGGTTCAAGAAGGCAGCTCACCACCACCTTCTCAAGGGCAATTAGGGATGCCAGCGACGCCCACATCCCAGGAACGAATAAAAATAAAAATGCGATAAATTTATGCAGCACCCTCTCCAAGTTGGGAAGGTGTTACCTTGGAGTAGATGAAACTGCTTGATAGCCATGTAAATCAGCTTTATCTATATGGAGAAACACAGATACAGAGGTTTACCATTTTTGATTTCTAGGTAATGCACTAATTTTAGGTAAAAATAGTTTAATAGAATGAATGCCCTGCACAAGCTTTGTCCCCTCTTTCTCTTCTTCCTGCTGCCTCCTGATGCGCCTTCAATAACTCAAAGACAAGGAGTTTAAAGGATTCAACAGAAGGCTTTTAATCACTAAGAACATTGCGAACATTGCAGGTCTTTCCACATCGGATTCGTCTGGTAGAAATGACTCATACAGCTCTTGAGACCTTTATATAACAAAAGACAGGGGCGTAGCCAATACACACAATAGGAACAAAAGGGGGTGGTGTAGTGTATGTACCCGTCTACCTTTAAGAGAACTATTGTATGTAACCGTTCACCTTTAAGAGAACTATTTTAGGTGTGGCACTACTTTGTTTGGCTTCTGTATACTGTAATACCGACGGTGACCACACCAGTATATAAGTGCTGTGTCAGGATTTATTGGGCAGATTCGCCCTGACCTTCGAATAGTAAAGTCCTGTTTTAAGTTACTCTGGTAGTCTGTGTATTAATTAACTAAACAACCCACAGACTTTACAGTGGCGACGAGTCCGATCGTACCCTGCGGCAACAATACTTCCGAAGCAGTTAACGAGCGTCGAGAAGAGGCAACCGCCCTCGTCGTTCTGCTGGGAGAAAACTCGAGGCTGCAGAACTAGAATGGAGGAAGAATTTAGAGACAAAGACTTCCATCAGCAACAGGCACTGACTGTCCCTTCTGCCACGGTGAGGAGTGAGCCGATCAGCACGAGAAGCAAGGCGGCCACGGTGACTGTGAGTAAGGGAAAGTAAAAAGAATAACCGGAGGATAAGGGCGGTGCACTCGACCACGGTCGAGGGGGAAAGGAGCCGGACAGAAGTCGGGTCCAGAGGCGCTGAGACTGGGGCAGCGTGGAGCAAGGAAGCCGCGGTACAGACAGGCTGGGGGACGCAACGGCGTCGTGAGCCAGCTAGACCGCGACCGGCGAAAAAGGCCGGGCAGCGACCGAAGCCATGAAGCGCTGTGACCGGGAACGTAGGCGCGGGAAGAGATAAACTCAGCCGCAGCCGGGGAGGGAAGCACCGGACTGCGAGAGGGCTGGGAGGCGCGATTGGGAGCCGAGCGAGCGGGAGAGGCAGAGCCGACCAAGGGAGACTGAGCGAGAGCCAGTCCAGCGGCTGAAACTGTTCTCCGTCAACGGGGTGTACCCAGCGCCGGTAGAGCCGAGCGAGCGGGAGAGAGACAGAGCCCGAGCAAGGGAGACTGAGCGAGAGCCAGTCCAGCGGCTGAAACTGTTCTCCGTCAACGGGGTGTACCCAGCGCCGGTAGAGCCGAGCGAGCGGGAGAGAGACAGAGCCCGAGCAAGGGAGACTGAGCGAGAGCCAGTCCAGCGGCTGAAACTGTTCGCCGTCAACGGGGTGTACCCAGTGCCGGTTGCCCTGCCGAGAAAAGGGAAAGCACTGAAGCCGACGCGCAGGCTGTGAACCTGAAAGCCAGCGACCGTCGCCCGTGGGGAAAGTGTACCCCCCCCGCCAGGGAAGAAACGCGGGAAGCCGCCATTAGGCGGGGAAGAAGACAGAAGCGGTAAACCGCCATTGAAGTGGGCGGGGAGAGAAGATAAGCGCGGGAAACCGCCATTTTCGCGGGAACCGCCATCTTGAAAAAAAAATTTTTAAAGAAATAATTCGTGGTGTGTATCAGGAAGAGAGGAAGATGCCTAAGCGTGGTAACATCAACGATTTTAATTCTGAGGTAGAAGACTGGGCCATGTATGTGGAACGCATTGAGATCTATTGTGAGGCCAATAAAATAGAAGAAGATGACAAAGCTATAACCTTGCTAAACTCGATGGGCGCGAAGACATACGGGCTCTTGAAGCATCTACTATCACCAGCTAAACCGGCGGATCAGACTTTCGATGATATTGTGGCTGTTCTGAAGGATCACTTGAACCCCACACCGTTGATGTTGGCGGAACGATTCAAATTCTATGCGAGAACGCAACGGAAAGACGAAAGCAACGCAGAATACTTGGTCAAACTGCGTAGACTAGCGAAACACTGCCAGTTTGGAGGGAATCTGACAGAGGCATTGCGAGACAAGTTCGTGTGCGGATTGGCAAAGGAAGGAATGCAAAAGCGACTACTCGAAGAGAACGACCTTACACTTGACAGGGCTGTCCTTATTGCAGCATCGCACGAAGCCGCAGCGAAGGGAACTGCGGAAATGCAGCTAAAGACAGCGGCACTCAGTGTGGATTAAATTACCTCGACAACAACAAAATGTTATCGTTGTGGGAAGACAACACACGACCAGAACCAATGCTGGTTTAAGAACCAGGAATGTAGGAAATGTGGCAAACTGGGTCACATAGTTAAGGTATGCCGGTTAGGGAAGAAGACCAACAACCAAAGGACCAACAACCAAAGGAAGCCATCACAGGAAAAGTACAACAAGGTACACAAGGTGGCTGAGAAGAGTTCAGACGAACAGAATTCGGACTCAGACCCAAACGGCCAGGAGCTGGGTAGTCTGAGAATTCACAATGTGAGTAAGGAAGCTGACCTACAAACTATCTGGGTCATGCTAAAAATAGCTGGAGTCCAAGTGAAAATGGAGTTGGACACTGGATCAGCTCTATCAGTCATAAATCGAAGGGATTACCACCAGCTATTCTCACATATACCCTTAAGAGATACCAAGTTCGTATTGCAGACATACACGGGGCATAAAGTATACCCCATGGGAAAGATAAGAGTCAAGGTGAGAGATAGTGGTAAAGAACACCCAAGAATGAACTTATACGTACTACCTGAGGGAGGACCACCACTTCTAGGACGGGAGTGGATCAAGAAAATAGACATGGAATGGCACTATCTAAAAGCCATAATGAGTGAGGACTCGGTGCAGACAATCAGCTCAGATTCTGAATCGGATGACGATAAGACCAACCCAAATGTGAAAGACAAGGCTAAAATGGACTTGCCGACTAAGGTTGGAAAAACTAAGGCATGCAGAAAGGCTTATGCTCCAGAGAAGAACAAAGTTTCAGAACAGATCTCCACCAAACAACGACAACATAGTTTGACAGAGAATTCTGTGTCTGTTCAGTTTAAGGACATATCCATGACGGAAGAACACCGAGCTCGGACTCAACTTTATTTCAAATTACGACAACAATTAGAACAATTGAGTTACCGTCTCGTACAAGAGATGAAAACAATGAAAAAGTTCTATGACACTGAATGGGAGAATCTGGAAAGACAACAGAAGCAGCTAGCTCAAGCAGAGAGCGACCATAGAGCCATCGTGACCAATCACCGATCACATCTCCCTTATGATGTTCAGGAGTTAGAATATTTGCAGAAAGAAGCAAATGAAGAGGAATCTTCAGGAAGCCAGGATTTTATTCCAGTTGTCCTCTACGACTCCCTACAAGCAGAGTTTGAGAAGTTGAAGGAACAGTATGAACAGGCCCAGGCTACAATCCTGGAGGGTGTTAACACGGCCACCTCCGAAAAGCTAGTTTCAGTGGAAGCTTATGAGCAACTAAAGGTTGAACATGAGCAAGAAGTCCAAAGGCTGCAGGAAATTCTTGATGAGCTCAAGGCCAAGACAGACTCATCGGTAGAAGTTCCATCCATAGATGAGAAATTAGAGGTGAAAGACATGGCAGAACATGAAAGTCAAGTTGTCCAAGAACTCATAAAAATATTGAAGGAAACCCAAGACAAATATGAGGCGGCAATGACCGAGGTTCAACAACTTGAAGAACAGATTCAACTGGGAATTCTTTCAGTGAAAGAAAAGGCAACTGTAAGAAACACAGAGACTGTAAGAATGGCCCCTGAACATGAGCTAGAGAGCATCAAGGCGCAACTTCTCCGAGCGCTTAAAGCCAAAGTACAAGAGGAAAAAAAGGTGAAAGCATTGGAGGAAAAGGTGGTTGAAATGGAGAAGACTCTGATCCACAGGTTCCCCGTGGAAGAGTTAACGGTCAGCCAACTCCTTCATATGCTGAGAGACAAGACTCTGCAATGGGAACCATTTGAACACAAGCTTCAATCTTCAAAGGGAAGGGGTTCGGAGCTCTCAAAAGTTTGGGGAATAGTTGAGGTTGCAACACAGATTTTACGGGGCTGCCGAAAGTACGCTGAATCACGTCAATGTGAACTACAGAATGTTGAAACAGCTGCTCCAGTAGAAGGATTGAATAGCCCGATCAATCAATCCCCGATGGAAGGGGAAGTATTGGAATCACAAATGAGGTCATTAGTGAAGGATTGGCAGGAAACCCAGGAAGAGCGGGATGAATATGAACACATGAAGAAGTCTCTTCAGGAAAGATGTCTAGGGAGGGAACAACAGTCGGCTAACGTCCAGTTGGGTAAGGAAGAAGTAGCAGGCCCTCTCGCTAGACTAGCTCAGGACGACACCGAATATTACCATGACCTGTTGAGTGACACGGAATATTACGATGACTTGGTCTGCCCAGCTTGTGATGAAAACTCCCAAAGTGCAGAAATCAGGATGAAGCACTTAAAGTCTAAGGAACATAGGGAGATGGTGGCGCTACAGCTGGCAGCGGATAAGGGAGCCCCGAGAGTCTCCAAGAAGCAGAAAAGAAAAAGATGAAGCAGAAGACGATAACCATCTATATCATTATCACTTCTATCAGATCATGCACGTGGGCCCTACGAAGGGGGCCAAATCAGTTGGAAAGTAGGAAAAATTACCAAGGCAGTCCAGCAGTTTGTAAAAGTCAGCACTGCTGGTTCAGCAGGACGGAAGTTCAAGCTGTTAAGCCAAGGGAAAGACTATTGGATGAGTCACGCTAGAAATGTGAACCGGCTACACCACAGAGATGTTGTTCGGACCGAGTCAAGACCAGAGACTGAATCTGTGAACTGTTCCCGCAGAGACTGAATCTGTGAACTGTTTCCCGCAGAGACTATATCTGTGAATTGTTTTACATGAAGTTGATTATATGTTATGTTTAATGGGGAATAAGTATGTTGTAAGCTAAAAAGGGGGTGGTGTAGTGTATGTACCCGTCTACCTTTAAGAGAACTATTGTATGTAACCGTTCACCTTTAAGAGAACTATTTTAGGTGTGGCACTACTTTGTTTGGCTTCTGTATACTGTAATACCGACGGTGACCACACCAGTATATAAGTGTTGTGTCAGGATTTATTGGGCAGATTCGCCCTGACCTTCGAATAGTAAAGTCCTGTTTTAAGTTACTCTGGTAGTCTGTGTATTAATTAACTAAACAACCCACAGACTTTACAGGTGGTACACACAATACAGAGCAGGTAAAACACAGTGGCTGATGAAGGCATATATTTCATCACATTCACCCCTTCTACAGATTTAGTCTGTCCGGGGGTGTGATAGTCCTTCCTGAACATCGCAATAGTACCTCGGGTTCCGACCGGGAGTCCGTGGTGCCCTCCTGGGCATACCCATGTGCTGGGGGTGTTGCAGGTACTTCTGGGGGTGGTGAGCCTGGGGATGGTGGAGGTTCTTCTGGGGGTGGTGGTGATGGGTCGTCGTCGCTTCCTGCCGAGGCGAGGTCCTTTATGGACACGGTGTCCTCACGCCCATCAGCGTGCTTGACGTACGCGTACTGTGGGTTTGCGTGGAGTAGGTGTACTGCCTCCACGAGGGGATCCGTTTTGTGGCCCCTCACATGCTTCCGTAATAGGACTGTCCCTGGGGTGGAGAGCCACAAGGGTAGGGACACTCCTGAGGTTGATTTGCGGGGAAAAACAAACATCGTCTCGTGAGGAGTGGTGTTAGTAGCAGTACACAGTAGCGACCTTATCGAGTGGAGTACGTCTGGGAGGACCTCTTGCCAGCGGGAGGTGGGGAGGCCTTTAGACCTTAGTGCTAAGGTGACCGCCTTCCACACTGTCGCGTTCTCCCTCTCCACTTGCCCATTACCCCGGGGGTTATAACTAGTGGTCCGACTCGTGGCTATCCCTTTCGACAGCAGGTATTGGCGCAGTTCGTCGCTCATGAACGACGCCCCCCTGTCAGTGTGGATGTAGTTAGGCATGCCGAACGTGCAAAACAGGTTGCCGAGGCACTTGATGACCGTGGCACTGGTCATGTCTGGGCAGGGGTAGGCGAATGGGAAGCGGGAGTACTTGTCCACAATGTTGAGAAAGTACACATTGCGGTCGGTGGAGGGGAGTGGTCCCTTGAAATCTAAGCTCAGGCGCTCGAATGGCCGTGTAGCTTTGATCAGGTGGGCTCGGTCGGGCCTGAAAAAACGGGGCTTGCATTCCGCACAGGTGCGGCAGTCCCTGGTCATCGACCGGACCTCCTCGATGGAATAGGGCAGGTTACGGGATTTTATAAAATGAAATAGCCGGGTGACCCCCGGGTGGCAGAGGCCATTGTGGAGGCCCTGTAGCCTGTCCCCCTGGATGCTGGCACACATCCCTCATGATAGGGCGTCAGGGGATTCGTTGAGGGCCCCCAGCCTATATATTATGTCGTACTCAAACGTGGAGAGTTCGATCCGCCACCTGAGAATTTTGTCGTTCTTGATCTTCCCCCTGTGTTTGTTGTTAAACATGAAGGCTACCGACCGCTGGTCGGTAAGCAGGGTGAAGCGTTTGCCAGCTAGGTAGTGCCTCCAGTGCCGCACTGCCCCCACTATGGCCTGGGCCTCCTTCTCTACCGAGGAGTGCCTGATCTCGGGCCCTTGGAGGGTTCTTGAGAAAAAGGCTACGGGCCGCCCATCCTGGTTGAGGGTGGCTGCTAAAGCGAAGTCGGACGCATCGCTTTCGACCTGGAAAGGGATGTTTTCGTCCACTGCCTGTGTCGTGTTTAATGCTGTTGAAGGCGGCGTGGGCCTCGGCCGTGAGCGGGAAGGACGTTGATTTCAGGAGGGGACGGGCCTTGTCGGAATAATTGGGGACCCATTGGGCGTAATAGGAGAAGAACCCCAGGCACCTTTTCAGGGCCTTGGGAGTGTTTGGTAGGGGTAGCTCCCGTAGGGGGCGCAATCGGTCAGGGTCCGGACCGATTTCCCCGTTTTCCACCACGCAGCCCAGGATACAGAGGCGCGTGGTGCTAAAGACACACTTATCCTCGTTGTAGGTGAGATTGAGTCTGAGGGCGGTTTTTAGAAATCTCGCGAGGTTCGAGTCGTGGTCTTGCTGGTCGTGGCCGCAGATGGTGATGTTGTCTAGGTATGGGTAGGTGGCTGTTAACTGGTTCTCATCGACCATGCGGTCCATCTCCCGCTGGAAGACCGAGACCCCATTCGTTACCCCAAAGGGGACTCTGAGGAAGTGGTAGAGGCGTCCGTTCGCCTCGAAGGCGGTGTATGGACGGTCCTCCGGCCTAATGGGGAGCTGGTGGTATGCCGACTTTAGGTCGATGGTGGAAAACACCCGGTATTGCGCGATTTGGTTAACCATATCCGCTATGCGGGGCAGAGGGTAGGCGTCTAGCTGGGTGCATAGATTAACCGTCTGGCTATAATCTATCACCATCCGCTTCTTTTCGCTACCCTTAACTACTACTACCTGGGCGCGCCACGGGCTGGTACTGCATTCGATGATACCCTCCCGCTTGAGTCTTTCTACTTCCGACGCAATGAACCGTCTGTCCTCCCAGCTGTACCGCCTACTCTTGGTCGCTATGGGTCGACAGTTGGGTGCGAGGTTGGTGAACAGAGAGGGCGGCTTGACCTGCAGGGTAGCCAGACCGCACACTGTGAGGGGCGGCTGGGACCCACCGTAGGTAAGCGTGATACTTTGGTGGTGGCACTGGAAGTCCAGACCCAAGATCACGCTCACACAGAGATCTGGCATTATCAATAGTTTAAAATCTCTGTAATCAGTGCCTTTTACCAACAACATAACCGCGCAGAAACCTGTAATTTTTGAGGTATGAGTCTTATCAGCCATGGCGATTTTGCCCTGTGTGGGGACTATCGTTAGTGAAAGTCGTTTTACCAGGCTAGGATGAATAAAGCTTTTGGTGCTCCCGCAGTCAATCAAGCATTTAACCTTGTTCCCGTTTACCTCTATGTCCATCATCGATTTAGACAACGGATGCGGCCTGGATTGATCCACTGTGATCGAGGCCACCAGTGGGTCCTGGAGGTCCGTGTAGTCGGGGCAAGATGGTGGACTTCATGAGGGTGGACAAGATGGCCGCCCCCACGGCGCGCATGCGGCGATGGCGGAGTTGGAGGCGGGGTTCCCTCTGCAGACTTTGCTGAAATGTCCTTTCTTCCCGCATTTAAAACAGGTGTTGCCCTTCACTGGGCACAGATGCCTGGAGTGTTTGTCCTGGCCGCAGAAGTAGCATTTCGGGCCCCGATGCATCGCGGCAGTAGTGGGGCTCCTGGGAGGGGGCTGGGGCTCCGATGGTGCTGGGCTGGCCTGAGACCTGGGAGGTGAAGATGGCTTCCAAGATGGCGGCCCCCACGGCGCGCACGAGGCGGAGTGGGCCGCGTGGCCTGAGGAACAGGATTCAGAGTTCCTCTGGGCCATATCCAGCGATCGCGCTGTGTCCATAGCCTGTTTTAAGTCCAGTCCCTCCTTTTCAAACAGTTTCTGCCGAATGCAATTTGAACTGAGGCCCGCAATAAAGGAGTCTCGGATCAGCTCCTCCATGTACACGATGGCAGACACGGCCTTACAGTTACAGTCTCTGCCCAGTACTTTTATGCTTAGCATGAAGCCCTCTAGTGACTCACCATGCCGCTGCGTGCGAGTAGTCAGAAGATGCCTGGCGTACACCTCGTTTATTGGCCGCACGTAGTGGGCCTTCAGAATGGTGCAGGCATCCCCGTAGCTGGTGGCATCTTGGATGAGAGGGGAGACCCGATGGCTCACCCAGTTTCGCAGGATTTCCAGTTTCACATCTCCGGTGGCGGTCGCGGCTGCTATGGCGGTGGCTGAGTTTGCGATGAAAAATTCGAAGCATTGGAACCAGTGTCCGAACTGTGTGGCTGCGTCTGAGGCATGGGGGTCCAGATCCAAGCGCTCTGGTTTCAGGAGTCGATCCATCTTGGTGTTTTAGTGATTAAAATTGATGCGCCTTCAATAACTCAAAGACAAGGGCCTAGAAATTCAGTTGGTTGCGCCAGCCGGTAGCGCCTTAGGAGGAGTAGATGTCGGGCGCTAGGCGGCTAGCGGCCGGGCGCAGCGCAGCGCGAACTGCGCCTCTCCCCAACTTCACTAGAGATTTAGCGGCGGCGCAAAGTCTTTGCGCGCGCTCAGCTGCGCGCGCAGATCATGACGTAATTTCCTCGTGCAACGCCCTTTGTGCGCCCCCAACCGGAAATTCAGTCGCGACGCCCCATTGTGCGCCTGGCGCCCCTAGCGACTGGTAGAGTGGAACGGTGCTCAGTCGATGCGGGGCGCGGGGGGCGCAAATTAAAGGGCCACTCCTCCTGCACTAGAAAAGGCTGCCATTTCGCAGCACTCCTTCTTGAGAGACGGATCTTTGCAGAGAGACCAAGGTAGAGAGCTTTCTGCTTTGGCTCAACACTCGGACAGGTACTTGTGGCTTCAGGCCACAGCTTTCCACTTGTCTTTGCCTCATTGACATATCATTCTTTGCTAACATATTATGGGGGCTGCAATGGGTGCAAACGCTGGCTTTCTCCATTGCATCCAAAGGGCTCACAGACGCCGTGAGAGAGTGGCAGCCCTGGCTAGACGGAGAGGGGGCAACAGGCGTCGGGAAAGGAGGCCTTACCCACCCAGGGTATACCGCCAGCAGTTCTCCTATCTCAACATGTCTGAGGAGCAGTGTGTTCGGAGGCTGTGATTCCGAAGGGAGGTGGTCACTGAGATCTGCCACCTGCTTGGCGGTGATCTGCAGCCACAGCTGAGGAGCAGGACGTCTCTGTCGGTGGAAGTGAAGGTGACGGTGGCTCTCAACTTCTATGCCACCGGCTCCTTCCAATCCGCGACTGGGGACATTTCCAACATCTCCCAGTTCGCCGTGCATTGCTGCATCCGCCAGGTGACCAATGCCCTTTTCAAAAGGAGACGTCAGTTCATCTCCTTCTCCATGGCCCTTGCCAAGCAGCAACAGCGTGCAATGGGCTTTGCAGCATTCGCGGGCTTCCCCATGGTGCAGGGTGCCATTGACTGCACGCATGTGGCTTTGCGGGCACCTCTGGAGAATACCGAGGATTACCGCAACCGGAAGGCCTACCATTCGCTCAACATCCAGCTGGTGTGTGACCACAGGCAGCTCATCCTAGCTGTCAATGCCCGCTTTCCAGGCAGCAGCCACGATGCCTTCATCCTGCGACAGACTTCTGTGGCAGACATGTTCCAGCCCAGCCTCAACCACGAGGATGGCTTATAGGGGACAAAGGCTATCCTTTGTGTACCTGGCTGATGACCCCGCTCCGTGCGCCCAGCACCCCTGCTGAAGAGGGATACAACGAAAGCCATCAAGTGACCAGGAACATCATCGAACAAACAATCGGCGTCCTGAAGCAACGGTTCCGCTGTCTGGATCGTTCCGGTGGAGCCCTACAATATTCGCCGGAGCGAGTCTCCCATTTCGTGGTCGTTTGCTGCATGCTGCACAACCTGGCTATCCGCAGGACTCAGCCACTGCCACCAGAGATTGGAGGACCACAGGAGGAGGAGGAGGAGGAGGACCAGCACAGGAGGGAGGCAGAAAGTGCAAGGGCCGCCCGTCGCCGGCTTATTGAACGTCGCTTCTAGGCCCCCTCTCAGGGAATGGCTTGTGCCAATGTCAGCAGATGAATGTAGCCGCTCCACAAGCCCTCAGCCGAGCAGGGCAACCAGGACTTGACAAAAAAACCATGCACAGTGCAATTTAAGAACAATAATTTATTGCAAACCTCTGCCCTTCCCACATTACAACCTCATGTGGAGAAGCCCCCCCAAAAACACAAAACTACCAGTCTCGGCCTTACAAAAAGAAAGAAAGACACCAGTCTCGGCCTTACAAAAAGAAAGAAAGACACCAGTCTCGGCCTTACAAAAACACAACTACACCAGTCTCGGCCTTAAAAAAAGCACCAGGCATTTGTGCAGAGCTTCTACTTTTTGCCCTGCGAGGGCGATGCCCTTCGCATCCTTGCCTGGCCCCTGCCTGCCCTGCAGTTCCTCCTCAATGGGAGCCCAGTGGCTGCAGCAAGGCTGGGGGAAGGCTGCTGAGGGTCAGATGGCGAGACGGCAGATGCCCTTGGGGGTCGGCCTGCACCAGCTCTGGCCTTGGAGGGGCCGGCTGCTGACTGCTCCAACTCTGCCTGGGCGGCAGCAGTCTGTCCAGCGGCTCGTGGCAGCTGCAATGGCGGAGTGGCAGTGTCGGCTGCAGGAATGGTGCCAACCTGGCAGATCGCAGGTGCTCGCTGGTCGCCTGAGACATTGGCACTCGCACGGGCCAGCACTGAAACATGCGCAGCAAACAGCTGAAGAACAGACTGCTGGGCTGCTGCTGCGCGGCGGGTGCCCTGGCGATGCCTGGCTGATCCAGCGAGGGTGGCAGCAGTTAGTGCCCGTGTGGCCCTGGTCTGTGTCCGCATGACAACAGCCAGTGAATGGACGGCATGACTGAGCACTTGGCTCGAAGCCGCCTGTGCTGTCGCAAAGTCCTGTAGACTCCTGGCCTGTGCTGCTCCAAATTGCTGCACACTCCTTGACAAAGACTCAATGGAGTCAGGCATCCTTGCCACTGCAGCCATGAGCTCATTGTGCCTGCGCTCAGCCTGGACGGCCATTTCCTCCAGGAGCCGCACCTCCTCTGCGCTGACCGTCGCAGGACTGGAGGCCGCACTCACCCTCTGGGGAGAAGTCCGCCAAGCTTCCCCACCCCTCCCGCGTTGCTGCAGGCCGCTGGGCCCCGGAGCTTCACTCTCCTCCGACCCTTCCCCCCGGCTCCCCTCCAGGGAAGACGTGTCCCCTTCCTCGCCATGGGCTGGCGCGGCTGAGGGTGGCACTGATGGGCCGGCTTCCTCTTCCTCCTCCTCGTATTCCGAAGCGCTGACAGTGGCAGCTTGAGGGCCCGCCTCCTCACCTGGCGATTCACCATCTGAAAGCAGGAAGGCACAAGAGTAGCTTTAGAGTGAGGACAGGGCGGCAGCGAGGGAGGCATGAGTGCTGCCATGCACTGCATTGGTCGGACAGTGGCAAAGGATGCTGATCTGAGGCGCAAGTGTAACGAGAGAGGTCAAAAAGGTGATGCCCTTACCATTGGTGCCCAGAACAGGGTCGGCATCTCCAGTGGCGACGGGGCCAATCAGCCAGCCTGCCATAATGCGCTCCACACGCTGGTCGAGGTCGGAGAGCTCTTTGACGTCAGGACGGCCTCCCCCGGTGTCAGTTCGTTTCCGCCGGTTGTGCGCCACCTTGGCCTGCAAGAGAAAGGACGACCTCTAAGTACAGTGTGAAGCCCTGATCTTGTCTGCACTGCCTCCCATGGTCGAATAGCTTGTACAGTGTGTAGCCCTGATCTTGTCTGCAATGCCTCCCATGGTCGAATAGCTTGTACAGTGTGTAAAGTGCTGAATGTGCAAGTGATTTTCATGACAGTCCCATAGCTGCTGGATGATGGCTGGCCGTTAGGGCTTTCAGGTCCCTTTGGCCATAAAGTGAGGTGCACATGCAGGGAGGAGGAGGACACTGGAAAGGGTACTCACCCTAACAACCCGAGTGAGGTCGTTGAACTTCTTCCGGCATTGCACAGGAGTCCTGGCAACCACGCTGTTGGAAGACACCCTGTTTGAGACCTCCCTCCAGGCTTTCCGGTAGGCGCTGGGCAGCGGCCTGTTGCCACCTTCTGGGAACAGAACATGGCGCCTGCGCTCCACTCCGCCAACCAGCAGCCTCAGGTCACCGTCGCTGAAGCGCTGCGCTCTCTCCCTGGCCTTCTCCATAGCCCTGGGCGTTGTGCAGGTGAAGCTGAAGTGGTCAGGCCTAGGTTGAGGGCTGCAGTGTGCAGGGCGTGGCGGGCAAACAAATCCACCCTCCCCCTTTTAGAGCTGACCGGCGCCAGAGTGTCTGCCGTCAATCAACAACTCGCCGCACCGGCGCTGCGCCCGGCCTCGGGGGTATCGCTCAGCACCGACGGCTTAGCGCCTAAAGATAGTTGTGCATCGCCTGTTTTAGCGCAGCAACAACCTCTTGGGGCGATGCGACTGAATATCGGCGAAGGTGGCGCGACTTTGCGCCGGACGCAAACTTTAGCGGCCGCCCGACTTTACCGCCCCAAAAGTGGCTATACTGAATTTCTAGGCCAAGGAGTTTAAAGGATTCAACAGAAGGCTTTTAATCACTAAGAGCATTGCGAACATTGCAGGTCTTTCCACATCGGATTCGTCTGGTAGAAATGACTCCTACAGCTCTTGAGACCTTTATATAACAAAAGACAGGGGCGTAGCCAATACACACAATAGGAACAAAAGGGGGCGGTACACACAATACAGAGCAGGTAAAACACAGTGGCTGATGAAGGCATATATTTCATCACACCTCCCAATCTTTCCCTACTGCTGCGCTATGCACTGAATCCCCTCCTCCCAATCTTCTAGATTGCTGGGGACCGTCCCCTTCTCATGAAGGCTTTCCCACCTGGCAGCCAGCCAATCTTCAAACGTGCTTGCTGCCGGGCGGGAAATGAAGTAAAAGAATTCTAATTGCACGTTCCCCGCATTTCCGGGTTTCCCGACCGCTGATTGGTGCTGTCGCTCCCTCCCCACCTCCCTGTAAATATCGGGGCCATCATGTTTACATGTTTGAGCTTCAGAAATGTCGAGCAATTTTTTTATATATAGTGGGGTGTATTCTGAAGTTGAAGATAGAGCTGCATACTATTATTCCGTTAATTGATAAGCAGGTCTTCCCAGTACCTAGTTAAGTAATGTATATCCAATAGTAAAATACTGCGGATGCTAGAAATCTGAAATAACAATAGAAAATGCTGGAAACATTCAGCAGGCCAGGCAGCATCCGTGGAGAGAGAAACAGAGTTAACATTTCAGGTCTGTGACCCTTCGTCAGAACTGGAAAAAGTTAGGGGTGTAACAGGTTTTAAGCAGGTGCAGAGGCAGGTAAAGGTGGGGGGTGGTGAGGAGAGGAAGGAATTAAAGGGACAGTCTGTGCTAGGATTGAAGGCAGGAGAGATTGGCCTAGAAATTCGGGTCTCCATGGGTGAGTTACGCACTGGGTATTCACCCGTAAGCCCAATGGAAGTGCCGGTTTCCTGCATGCACTGCGCATGCGCGGGAAACCGGCACTTCCGTTCCCTTGAAAGAAGGGGTTCAGAGGTCGAACGCGTGCGCAGGAGAGGCTGCGCGTGCGCATCGAACGTACGTTTTTTTTTGCAGGTTTTCCCGGGAGGGTAAGTCTCCAGAATTTACACACACAAAAAGCAGTCGCAAGGCCTGCTTTTTACAATGTAAGTGGTGAATTAATTAAAATTAAAACATTTTTTCCACAGGTTTATTATTTTAAATACTTTAAAGAAAGGTAAGTTTATTTTTAGCCCCGTTAGAAAATCAAATTATTTTTTTGAAAAATTTAAATTGTTTAAAATAGTTATTTCATATAATTTATAGTTTATTTAAAAATGTGATTTTTTTTAAAATTTATTTGAAGATTTAGTGATGTTTTGGGGCTTATAGTATTTATATGTTTGACAGCCCTTCCTGTCAAACTTATGAATGAAGCATTCCCTGCTCCGATTGGCTCCCCATGGCCCACGTGATCCCAGGGGATACATTGAGCTAACTGCGCCCCTGGGATATGCAAGCACTGCACGCCGGCAGTTGGAGGAGGCCCAGGATTGCAATTCCACGGGGGCCCACAGCTCAACGGCCGGCGCGCAAGGTAAGTGCAGGTCGGGGGCTTACACCCGCGGGAAGCCCTCAACCCAAATTTCTGGGCCAATAAATGTTGCAAATGGAGATGGCAGAATCATCAACAGCTGCCACCTGAAAAAATGCAGACAGGGGTTATTGTCTGAAATTGCTGTAAAGTGCCTAATCGGAAGATGAGGTGCTGTTCCTCGAGCTTATGTTGAGCTTCATTGGAACAGTGTAAGAGGCCGAGGACGGTGAGGTCTGAGTGGGAGTGGAGCGGGGAATTAAAGTGACAGGCGACTGGAAGCTCAGGGGTCACCCTTACGGACTGAACGGAGGTATTCCGCAAAGTGGTCACCCAATCTGCGTTTGGTCTCCCCAATGTAGAGGAGACCGCATCGTGAGCAGCGAATACAGTATACTAGATTCCAAGAAGTACAAACAATTTGGCCTGCATGAACGCCCTCAGCATTTCCTCCATGATGGTGCAGCTTGGCCTTTCTCAGAGTGCCAAAATCATACTCCTGAAGAATGTTCCCTCGAATTTTTTTTTGGGCTGCGCGGCTCATTCAAAATTCCTTTTAAAAGCCGGTGGGCCAGCTGTGTGGGACCTTCAGAGTGCTGCGCGGCCACGCAGCTTAAAGGAAATATTGCTCCTGACACCATGTGCAACAACCTGAAGCACGGTGAGGACCCAGTGGTCAATTAAACATGCAGACTAAAGCTGAAAACAAGTGAGGTTTATTCACCCACGGCAGTTGTATCTTTAAGTGCAGCAATGAACAAGACAGTAACGGATGACTTTCCATCCTACAAATTCTCACTCTCAGTTCCTTCCTCTTTCCAACTGAACTATTTCCCTGCCTTTTATCCTTACGGGCTGGGAGTCATTCCTGATTCAAGGCAATTAAGATCAACGATTTCTTAAATCTATACCACCTTGCCTTGGTCGTTCTAACATTTTATAACTTAAAGTTGTACCCGTATCGTGGATAAATAGCTCTCAAAGCCTATGGCTCACATTTCATCCCTATCTTTGTTACACCACAAAATGAAAGTCTCCTCTCACAGACCTAAGTGAAATGATTTTGGACAAGTTCAGCACAGTTGATACTAAGTTGACAATACTATTCAGGGGCACAAATGCAAAATATAACAGAAAATGATGGAAATACTCAGCAGGTCAGGTAGCATCTGTGGAGAGAGAAACAAACTTAATGTTTCAAGTTGATGACCTTTCATCAGAACTGGAAAAATTTAGAGATATAACAGGTTTTAAGTGAGTACAGGTGCAGGGAAAGGGGGGAGGGGAGGAAAGAACAAAAGGGGAGGTCTGTGATCTGGTGGAAGGCAGGAGAGAATAAATGACATAAGGAATGATGGTGCAAGGCAAAAGGGGATAGTAATGAGACAAGTAAAGGGTCTAGAGGAGATGTAAATGGGAATAGCAGAATCATTACCAACAGCAGCTGTTTGAAAAAAATGGGGACAGAGGTTATGATCTGAAATTGTTGACCTCAATGTTGAGTCCGGAAAGCTGTAAAGTACCTCAAGTTTACGTTGAGCTTCACTGGAACAGTATAGGAGGCCATGGACAGAGAGGTTGGAATGGGTTGGAGAATGAGAAAGGCAAGCGACTGGAAGCTCGGGGTCACGCTTGTAGACTGAATGGAGGTGTTCCGCAAAGCTGTCACCCAGTCTGCGTTTGGTCTCCCCAATCTAGAGGAGACCACATTTTGAGCAGCGAGTACATTATACTAAATTGAACAAAGTACAAGTAAATTGCTATTTCACCTGGAAGGAGTGTTTGGGGTCCTGAACGGTGGGAAGGGAGGAGGTAAAAGGGCAGGTGTTGCATCTTCTGCGTTTGCACGGTGCAAGCACAAGATGCAACACCTGGGTTGACAACCAGCGGGATACTCCTGTCTGGTGGGTATGGGTGTCCCCCCCCCTTATCGTATGGGTTGTGGGAGCCCATAAAACCCTCTCGCCATATAGGACTAACCACCCTATTGACTGGTATAAAGATAGGGGAGGGGTGATCAAGGAGCGGTCCAGGTTGTCGCGGAGGGAACGGTCCCTTCGGAATGCTGAAAGGGGAGGGGAAGATGTGTTTGGTGGTGGGATCATGCTGGAAGAGGAGTGAGTCTTCAGCTCAGTGGTAGAATTCCTGCCTCTGAGTCAGAAGGTGTAGGGTCCGAACCCCACTCCAGACAGTCCTGGCGAGTGGAGTTGGAACTCCGGCTCTGAATTCTGGGTTGACAACCAGCGGGATACTCGCACCCAGTGGGTGTAGGTGACCCCCCCCCCTCATTGTATGGGTTGTGGGAGCCCATAAAACCCTCCTGCCGTATAGAACTAACCACCCTATCGGCTGCTATAAAGATGGTTATGGCCATGGAAGGAGCGTTCACGTCGCGGCCTGACAGACTGTTAATCAGTCTGCGAATCCTTCCACTGCTTCATACTGTTCTCCAGGGGAAGAGTGAGAAGAAGATGATCACGTTGGAGATGGCGGAGAATGATCCGTTGAATGTGGAGGCTAGTGGGTTGGAAGGTGAAGACCAGGGGAGCCCTATTGTGGTTTTGGGAGGAAGGGGAAGGGATGAGAGCAGAAGTGCGGGAAATGGGACGGACACGGTCGAGGATCCTGTCAACCACTGTGGACGGGTATCCTCGGTTGAGGATAAAGGAAGCCATAATGGAAGCACTGGAATAGAATCCTTGCAGCAAGCGGGGTGGGAGGAAGTGTAGTCAGGTAGCTGTGGGAGTCAGTGGGTTTATAGTGGATGTTTGTCGATAGCCTAGCCCCAGAAATGGTGACAGAGAAGTTGAGGTAAGGAAGGGAAGACTCGGAGATGGACCATGTGAAGGTGAGGGAAGGGTGGAAATTGGAAGCAAAGTGAATGAAATTTTCCAGTTCAGGATGAAAGAAATACAGTCATCAATGTACCGGAAAAAGAGGTGAGGGAGGGGATCTGAGTAGGACTGGAACAAAGAATGTTCCACATATCCCACAAAAAGGCAGGCATAGCCTGAACCCATATGGATTCCTTTTACTTGGAGGAAGTGAATGGAGTCAAAGGAGAAGTTGTCCAATGTGAGTACAAGTTCTGCCAGGTGGGGCAGGGTGGTGGTGGATGGGGACTGGTTGGGTCTCCGTTCAAGGAAGAAATGGAGGGCCCTCAGGTAGTCCTGGTGGGGGATGGAGGTGCAGAGGGATTGGACGTCCATGGTGAAGAGGAGACTGTTGGGGCCAGGAAACTGGAAACTGTTAAAGTGGCAGAGGGTGCTGGAAGAGTTGCAGATGTAGGTGAGAAGAGACTGGACAAGATGAGAAAAAATAGTTGAGATGGGAAGAAATCAGTTCTGTGGGGCAAGAACAGGCTGAAACGATAGGTCAACAAAGACCGCCTACTTCCACCTCCATAACATCGCCTGTCTCCGCCCTTGCCTCAGCTCATCCTCTGCTGAAACCCTCATCCATGCCTTTGTTACCTCTAGACTTAACTAATCCAATGCACTCCTGGCTGGCCTCCCACATTCCACCCTACGTAAACTTGGTCATCCAAAACTCGGCTGTCCGTGTCCTAACCCGCACCAAGTCCCGTTCGCCCGTCACTCCTATGCTCGTTGACCTACATTGGCTCCCGGTTAAGCAGCGCCTCGATTTCAAAATTCTCATCCTTGTTTTCAAATCCCTCCATGGTCTCGCCCCTTCCTATCCCTGTAATCTCCTTCAGCCCCACAACCCCCCGAGATATCTGCGCTTCTCTAATTCTGCCCTCTTGAGCATCCGTGATTATAACCGCTCAACCTTCGGTGGCCGTGCCTTCTGTTGCCTAGGCCCTAAGCTCTGGAATTCGCTGCCTAAACCTCTCCGCCTCGTTACCTCCCTTTCCTCCTTTAAGATGCTCCTTAAAACCTACCTCTTTGACCAAGCTTTTGGGCACCTGCCCTAATTTCTCCTTATGTGGATCGGTGTCAAATTTTTTGTCTTAAAATACTCCTGTGCAGCGCCTTGGGACATTTTATTACGTTAAAGGCACTATAGAAATACAAGTTGTTGTTGTTGTTGTCTACCAGGGCAGTTCTCTTTGTGGATCTTGGGAAGGAGGTAGAAGCAGGCTGTGCAGGGTTGGGGGACTAAGGTTGGAGGCTGTGGAGGGAAGATCTCCAGAGGATATGAGGTCAGTGACAGTCTTGGAAACGGTGACTTGATGTTTGGTGGTGGGGTCATGGTCCGGTGGAGGTATGATGTGGTATCAGAGTTGACGTCCAGCCTCTCTAAGGTATTCAGTTTGCCAAACAACAACAGCGCCATCCTTGTCAGCTGGTTTAATGACAATATTAGGATTGAGGGGATGGAGTGCTGCAAGTTCAGAGGGAGGTAGGTTACAGTGAGTGAGGGGAGCAAAGAAATTGAGACCGGTGATGTCACACCAGAAGCTCCCAATGAAAAGATCTAGAGAGGGTAAGAGGGAGGGGTCTTGGTGGAATGAGAATTCTGAAGACGGGAGAAAGTCTCCTGGCCAAAGAAGTTGGCGTGGAGGCAAAGGTGACAGAAGAAGAGCTCGGCGTAGTGCCAAGCTTGAAATTCATTAAGGGATGAAGCTGAGGCCATTGCTGAGGACTGATCGTTCGGGGTCAGAGGGGATAGTGAAAGCATGGCAAAGGTTGAGATTGGAAGGAGGGAAGGGGTCAGAGGAAAGTGAAGGGGAAGAAGGATCTGGAGGGGTGTTGGTGTCCAAGAGTTGTTGAAGCTTGCAAACCTTGACACCTGAAAGGAAGAAAAAAAAGTTTTGTCAAAGTACCGGATGAAGCGAAGGATCAAATGGTACTGTGGACCAGGACAGCTTTGAGATAGTGAGTCGGTGCTGCTGAAGAGAGAGGTAGAGAGCGTGCATGTGGTGGCGCATGGCATTGAGCGTGGCGTTAAACGTGTGAATGTTGTTTTCATGCAAGGATGGGGGGGCCAGGATTTAGGACAGAGTAAGAGGAAATCTTACATCAAATCCATTTCATTGATGAGCTTAATAGGGAGAAAAAACTGTTGATGGCCTGCAAATGCCCAAATGAATTTTCCAGGCAAGGGAGATAATTGGAGAACTTGAGGGGTGGGTGGAGGGGAAGGCTCAAAATGGTTTGCTTGTTTTCAAATCTTAGCAATGTGAAATGAAGAATAGATTTGCCTTTCTAATCTAGGCTTTATTAACTTAAAAATCCTGTAGCACATCTTTCAACACCCAGTCCCAACTAAAGACTGGAAAGAACTGAATTTAAGATGGCCACCACAAATCACATGACATCAACTACAATGAGATTACAGCATATATCCCAAGGCAGGAAACAAACAACCAATCACAATACTTCTTACTAAACATAAAGAATAATCACCACATTCACCCCTCCTTTTAAAATATACTCCAACCTAAATAACCTTTACAATTTATAATTAATTATTTACAACTAAAACTATGCACAGACAAAATAAAACTATTCAACATGACACAATACTAAGTGAGCAACAACAAATAGTAACATTGCACATAAGTATTAAGTATCTCTCAACTAAAACAATATAATATATTTCAACAATTTTAAAACATTACTATCAATTTAAAAGTCCATTTTCAATCGGTCGACCGGATATCTTGTTCGTGTCGACCTTCTTAACCTTGGTGAAATTCCTTGCCCTCCCACACCAGGAGACACAGAAGTATCTTCTGCAGGAAGGCTATCCATATCCCGATTTTCAACGGTTTCCGGATTAGAAATCCCATCAGGAGGTAAACTGGGACGGTCATGAACATCCATCGAGGGCTGACTAATAGAAGTATAATTATCTGCAGTCGGATTGGAAATATTCGTAGCATCTGTAACAGCATCCACATTATCTGAATCATGACTATTGTTAATATCCTCAGAAGAGGGCTGGCCACCACAAGGAGCCAAGTCTTTAATTGAAACGATACTTTCTTTCCCATCTTGGAATCGAATATGAGCATATTGGGAATTTGCCTCCAACAGCTCCACCTCCTCCACTAAAGGATCATATTTTGACAATCTAACATGGCGTCGAAGAAGCACAGGTCCCTGCATAGTAAGCCATGAAGGTACCGAATATCCCATAGTAGATCTCCGCGGATAGTTAAAGAGCCTTTCATGGGGGGTCACATTAGTAGCCGTTGAAAGCAATGATCTAATGGAATGCAGGGCATCAGGCAGTACCATTTCCCACTGTGTATTCTTAAGGTTCCGGTGGCATAGTGGTTAGCACTGTTGCCTCACAACGCCAGGGACCCGGGTTCAAATCTGGCCTCGGGCGACTGTCTGTGTGGAGTTTGCACATTCTCCCTGTGTCTGCGTGGGTTTCCTCCGGGTGCTCCGGTTTCCTCCCACAGTCCAAAGATGTGCAGGTTAGGTTGATTTGGCTATGATAAATTGACCCTTAGTGTTAGGGGATTAAATACGTGGGGTTACGGGAATAGGGTGGGATATGTGTCGGTGCAGGCTCGATGGGCCAAAATGGCCTCTATCTGCACGGTAGATTCTGTGATTCTGTGATGTCAAAGCCAACATAACTGCCTTCCAGATCACCCCATTGTATTGTTCGCACTGTCCATTACCCTGGGGATTATACGGGGTAGTTCTGCTAGTAGAAATTCCCCGACTCTGAAGGTATTCCTTCAACTGGGAAGACATAAAAGAACTTCCCTGATCCGAATGGATATACGCAGGCATCCCAAAGATGACAAAAAGTTGAGTCAGACATTTGATAACTGTAGCAGCTGATACATCTGCGCAAGGAAAAGCAAAAGGGAACCTTGAAAACTCATCCACAACAGTAAATATATATCGGTTTTGAGTAGTTGAAGGAAGAGGCCCCTTAAAATCGACGCTCAAACGTTCAAAAGGAGAAGTAGCCTTTATAAGATGAGCTCGTTGAGGCTTAAAGAAATTCGGTTTACACCGAGCACAGATAGAACATGATGAAGTCATCCGCTTGACGTCTTCAACTGAAAAGGGCAAATTCTTACTGCGTACGAAGTGTATCATCCTCGTAACCCCAGGATGGCATAAGGCATTGTGAAGATTAATAAGCGTATCTCCGTGAATCACAGAACAATAAGCCCTCGACAGCGCATCAGCAGCAACATTATCCTTCCCCGGACGATAAACTATATCAAAATGGTAACATGCCAACTCAATCCTCCACCTCATTATTTTATCATTCTTAATCTTTCCAAAATGTTTGACATCAAACATAAAGGACACAGACTTTTGATCAGTTACCAACGTAAAATGTCGCCCCGATAAATAATGTCTCCATTTACGCAGTGCTTCTACTATTGCATACGCCTCTTTCTCTATTGAAGAATGCCTTTTTTCACTATTGTTCAAGGTACGTGAAAAAAAGGCCACAGGTCTTCCAATTTGGTTCAGAGTAGCCCCAATTGCAAAATCAGAAGCGTCCGTCTCAATCATCAATAGAATGCACAACTGCTCCAAGGATATCCTTTTTAAAATTATCAAAACACATCCTGGCCTCCCATGATAGAGGATATCACACAGAATCACAGAAACCCCACAGTGCAGATAGAGGCCATTTTGGCCCATCGAGCCTGCACTGACACATATTCCACCCGATCCCCGTAACCCCTGCACCAACACATATCCCACGTATTTAATCCCCCTAACACTAAGGGTCAATTTATCATAGCCAATCAACCTAACCTGCACATCTTTGGACTGTGGGAGGAAACCGGAGCACCCGGAGAAAACCCACGCAAACACGGGGAGAATGTGCAAACTCCACACAGACAGTCACCCGAGGCTGGATTCGAACCCGGGTCCCTGGCGCTGTGAGGCAACAGTCCTAACCACTATGCCACCGTGCCGCCCATAGAAACTAGGAGCAGGAGTAGGCCATTCGGCCCGTCGAGCCTGCTCCGCCATTCAACGAGATCATGGCTGATCATCCAAACCCTAGCACCCGGTCCCTACACCGACGGCCATCCCACCCAAGCCCTATCCCCGTAACCCCATAACCCCACATATTTAATCCCCCCTAACACTAAGGGCCAATTTTTTATCATGGCCAATCAACCTAACCCGCACATCTTTGGACTGTGGGAGGAAACCCACGCAAACACGGGGAGAATGTGCAAACTCCACACAGACAGTCACCCGAGGCCGGATTTGAACCCGGGTCCCTGGCGCTGTGAGGCAACAGTGCTAACCACTATGCGATATGTCGTAACCCGAATAAGAGGCCGGATCTTCTGTGAAAAATTTGCAATCCAATTAGAATAGTAAGAAAACAGTCCAACAACTCGTTGCAAAGCCTTAGAATTAGTAGGACAAGGTAAATCAATCAATGGTCGCAGACGTTCTGGGTCTGGTTTAATCTTATTTCCCGAGATAATGTACCCCAGTAGATTTACCTCAGTGGTCGAAAAGGTACACTTCTCTTTATTGAAAGTTAAATCAACTTTTTCCGCAGCTTGAAGGAATCTTTCTAAATTAGAATCATGCTCCACCCTTGATTTGCCACACACCGTGATGTCATCTAAGTATGAAAAGGTGTCAGGGAGAGAGTTATCACTTATAAAAGCATCCATTGCCCGTTGAAAACAAGCAACACCATTAGTAACACCAAATGGTATTCGGCAAAACTGATACAGCTTTCCACCAGCCTCAAAGGCCGTATATGGTTGATCCTTCTTAACAATAGGAATCTGATGATAAGCACTCTTTAGGTCAATAGTGCTAAAAACCTTATACTGAGATACTTTATTGATAAGCTCATCAATCTTAGGCAAAGGGTACGCATCTAATTGAGTATACCTATTAATAGTTTGGGAATAGTCTATCACCATTCGTTTCTTATGTCTCTCGTTAGTCGTGACAACTACCTGTGCCCGCCAAGGCGAACAACTAGGTTCAATGATTCCTTCCAATAAGAGACGTTGAACTTCAGAATTAATAAATTCTCTATCCTGACTACTATACCTTCTTGACTTGGTAGCAATTGGCTTACAATCCGGCATCAAATTGGAAAAAGTGATAATGGAGAAATGGATAAAGAGGTTAATCCACAAACAGATAAAGGTGGCTTAGTCCCTCCAAATGAAAGACTGAGAGACTCGTGTAACTGAAGCACATCATGACCAATCAAAATATCCGCACAGAGATTAGGCAAAACAGATAGGCGTATATCAGTATACGTATTACCTAGAAGAATCAATTTCACAAGGCAACAACCAGCTACTTGTGAAGTGAGAGTCGTCTGAGCCATACACACCTGATAGGAAACAGGCAAAATTTTCAAATGCTTCTCCTTTGCAAACTGAAGACTTATAAAACTCTCAGTACTGCCCGTATCTATAAGGGCCTTCACTTCCAACCCATTAACTTGGGCCGTAACTATAGCTTTGTTTAGGCCATGAGCAAATGCAGCAGAAATTGATGCAATAAACGCCCTATCTAAAGGCTGAATAGTCACAGAGGAGGTAATTGTACCTGATGATTTACACACACGTGCGTAATGACCTCTCTTGCCGCATTTACTACACACAGCCTCCCGAGCAGGACACTTCAGACGAGGGTGCCGGGCGTTCCCACAAAAATAACACTTCTGAATCCTAGAGGCAACAGCCGCTGAAGTAGAAACTGTTTCAGAATCTAGTAAACCACTCCTATTAAGTCCACATAATTCCTTTTCATCCGGAACTGCCGAAACCACAGTCACAGGCCGATTAAAAAGAGCATAAGAATCCGAACTTCTCTGAGCCACATCCAATGTAGAAGCTTGCTCAAAGCACTCTTAAGAGCCAAAGTCTTATTTTCTAACAACCGCTGACGAATTGATCTAGACAGTAATCCATTAATAAAAGCATCCCGTACCGATTCTTCCTTATATTCTTCAGCCGTCACGGCCTTATAATTACAGTTAACACTAAGGCACCGAAGTGCTTGTAAATAAGTATCCAAAGATTCTCCCACCTGCTGCCTACGGGCAGATAGAAGGTGACGTGCAAATACCTCATTCTTTGGTTTAACAAAAATCTTTTCCAATGTAGAAATAGCCACTTCGTAAGTTTTACAGTCCAAAATATACTTATACACACCCGGAGCAATGTAGTTGATCAGCATATTCAGCTTATTTAGAGACTCTTGATCCAACACGCCCAAAAAGTTTTTAAATGTACAATACCAGTGTTTCCATTTATCATCCACTCCTGCAGAATTAGGGTCAGCATTGAATCGTTCTGGTTGAAGATATCGCTCCATTCTGACATAAAGTTAATAAATTGAAATGAAGAATAGATTTGCCTTTCTAATCTAGGCTTTATTAACTTAAAAATCCTGTAGCACATCTTTCAACACCCAGTCCCAACTAAAGGCTGGAAAGAACTGAATTTAAGATGGCCACCACAAATCACATGACATCAACTACCAATGAGATTACAGCATATATCCCAAGGCAGGAAACAAACAACCAATCACAATACTTCTTACTAAACATAAAGAATAATCACCACACAATGTTTCTTGCAAGAATATTTATTCTAATCTATAAATAAACTATGCAGCAGTAGGAAAGAGAAAACTTGGTATTGATTGGCAAATAGTCAGAAGTCTGTTATGCCCTCTGATAACGAATTTATAAATTAGAGTTGTTTTCTCATGTACATTGAAAATGCCTTGTTAACATAACACCTACAGTTGAATTTGTAACTGGTTATGGTATCTTTTCTGTTACAGCGAGTGGGTGGACCGAGTTCCACCTGCTAATTTTCTTCGGGTGTTAATCTGTCTGAGATTAATAATGAGGGATCCATTTTATCAGGTTTGTACAATAAGCAATGCACTTTTACCTTTTGTTAACACTTTCAATTTGTGTGTTTCATAAGTGATTTATATAAATATGAATATTTGAAGATTTCTTGCTGTTGTGGTAATATTACATTAGTAATTTGAAGGGAATCTCATTATTTGTTATCACGCCTTCTCAGTCTACTTAATGTGTTACTTATTGGCCTCTGACTGCTGCTGACGTTTAAAATGACTGGGTGGTGGTATGGCGTGCTATCAAAATTTGCCTTTACTTTAAAAATAAAAATTAATTTTTGGTGGAGCTTTGGCTCTGGTTGCTTTTATTTAATTCATTTTTACCATTTTTGAATACATCATAAGATTGAGTGAGAGCACACGCCTGAAAAGGAATCCACTTGATTTTCCTTCCATTTAAATTAATGGAAGGAAAATGGGGCAGGTTCCCTTGCGAAGCAGTGTGGCTGGGCACAAACTCATGAAAATCTCTACTAATGAGTCTAAGGTAAGTTGATGGGCTCTTATTGTCTCACCGTGAGCCATAATATTCTACAAGCTTGTCTGTCTAGCTTTCATACACATCTTCAAAGTCTGACCCATGAACAAATAAACTCTTTGGCCTAGAAATTCGATAAAGCCTGAAAACGGGCAGTGTTACCGTGGGCCAAGGTTAACTCCCACCTGTAAAACGAGCGGAGGCAACACCATTATTTTGATGCTGCCTGCTGATTTAAATAAACGCAGCACAGAACCAACCGTGCAACATGCTCTTTCAGTCAGTAAGATCAGCAGGAGGCCGAATGGGGGTCTAATCTATCTGTGCGGCGTTATCAGGAAATCGCGATTTATGAAAGTGAAGTGCATTGCTTCTGGTTATGTTTCTTCTGTTTTATAGGTTGACAGGGTATGCAAGATAAATGAAAGCCTAAAAATACACTAATCTGCCAGATTTTAAAGAAGGCAACCTGCAGTTTAATGTTCTATGTTTAATTCAACTGCTGACACTCTCAAATCTTTAGCCGGCTAATTTGTCAACTATAATTTTTAATCAAAACAATCCTCATTAACTGATTAAATGACTGCAATTTGGATGGAATCATTCTAGCAGTTTGAGGTTCCAAATACTTGAAGTTATGAAAACTCATGCTTCATGTGTTATAACATTTCTGATTACACCATCTAGTGCAAACAATGTCAACATTATTTGAAACACTGTTCAGTGAGGAATACAAACCTGTCACAGAGCCTGGGTTCGGTGGGGCTGCACATACTCTGCATAGTTATTGAAGACTTCTCAGAGATCTATAGATCTCTGCTGCTTTCTCCCAGGTCTATGCACTGACAATGGCTGCATGCACAGGTGTGCTTTGGAGAGGGCAGTAAAAGAAGCATGACATCCAAAATCGCTCAGCGTGCATCAATTCGGCGCTACACGCCAATTGACGTCACGCTCGTGATCATTAAAATATTTGAGGCGAGCGCAGGCACCAGCAGTGCTGCCAACCTGCTCAATATGGTGGCCACCGCGTTCTGCACTGGAAGTGGGTGGAAGCGAAGCTGCCGCCACCTTTTCTTCAAAACCGGCATTAACAGGCGATGCGAAAGGTTCCAATTTTTAGGCCCGAGTCTCAGCATATGGCTGTAAAGAAAATGTTAAACCTGTGTGAACCCACTTTCATTTAAAACACAACAGTCAAATGTAGCTCCCTTCCAAATGTGGAAAAATGGCCAACAAAATCCTAAAATATGACATTAAAATGAACAAACATCAGAATTTTCTGTTCCAGGTATTGTGGGAGGTATCTGTTGAATTCAAAACTGGTATCCCAATCATCCTTCTTTCAAAAAAAAACCCCAAAACGAATCTACAAATATATTAAGATAAAAAAATCCAGGGGTGGGTGGGGGGAGGGAGGTAGAAATTGAACAGTGCTGTGATCCTGGTTGCAGGGGGAGTTCGGGTGCAATTTTGGGCAGGATGCTATTCCATTAGTTTTTTGCCGCTCGCATCCTCACATCTTACCCAAGATATTTTGCTCGGTGGGAGCGGGGGTGGGGCAGTCAGCTCTTCTTAGACCTGTCTCATTGCATCGAGGAGGAAGAACTTTGGAAGTGAGCCTGAGAGCGTTGCTGGGCTGCCCTGAAAATTACACCCAATTTGCCAGTATTCCACTCAGCAGGACTATATCTGGTAGAATAGGCAAGGGTCCTCTTCTGGGCCTAGGGAAGGTCCCTGCATATTACAAGATAGTCAGAAGGTCTGCCAAGAAGGTTAAGATTTTTTTTCCTTTTCCTCTGGTCAGATAAGGGCCTCATGTGCCACCTCTCAGAGTGACAAGTTGCTGCTTAGAGTTCTTCCACTTCATTGGTATGGGCAACTCTCTATCATTTCAACATAACCTGCCCTGAATGTTTAAGTGACCCCATCCCAAGGATTTGGGTGGGGTCACTTGCTTGCTGAAGTGGTAAGCAACAGTCCCACCATGCCGCACTGCTGCCCCTCAGTAGGGGCACTGAAATTTTTAGCCAACATTTTAAGTTAAGGTGTGGAGATGCCGGAGTTGGACTGGGGTGGACAAATGTAAGAAGTCACACAACACCAGGTTATAGTCCAACAGCTTTATTTGAAATCACAAGCTTTCGGAGCACTGCTCCTTCTTCAGGTGAAGTGGAGAAATGCATAAAGACACAGCTTATATAGTCAGAGAACCATGTCAGATGTTTACAGGTAACCTTTCCAACTGCCATTTATCACACCTCGGCAGAGAGATAATCACAGCAGTCAAAGGTGTGAATGGTGTCCAAACAGGTCAGTCAGGGAAACATTACATCAAAGAACAATGAGGTGGGGTCACAAGGGGTCAAATATTGCAGATGCTGGGGTCTGTATGAAAAACAAAAAAACAGACAAAAAACATTTTTTTTGGCTGGAAATCACAGCAGGTCCGGCCGCATCTGTGTAGAGAGAACAAGCCAATGTCGACTCGAGCCTGGATGACCCTGCCTCAGGTGGGGTTACATGTAGCGTGACATGAACCCAAGATCTCGGTTGAGGCCGTCCTCATGGGTGCGGAACTCGCACACTCCTCAACCATCTCGTACACCAGCTCTACAGCAGACGCCGCAACCTCGAAACCGAGATGGAGTCCATGTTCTCAGCCTGTGCTCAGGACACAGCAGACCAGCTACGAGACACCGCCAAACAAACAAGGCAACGGAACTACGCTACCTACATGCACACCAAGAACAGGAAGCTTGAGAAACTTGGCATCACCAGCAGCAGCAACCAAGCCTACCACGGTTGAAACCACAGGGAAATCCATCATCAACCTGTCCGACCACACCCTTCAACCAGACGAAATTGAAGTTCTCAGCCGAGGGCTCAATTTCTGCCCCACCACCAAAATGGACCCCATCGGCCTCGCGGCAGACACAGAGGAATTCATCAGGAGAATGAGGCTCCGGGAATTCTTCCACAAATCCCAAGATGTCAGCAGCGAACCCAATGAGACAATCAATGATCCGGAACAGCAGACAGAGGGATCCGCAGTGCAGCAACCGAAGAAGAAAGAGTCAAATTGGACCCCTCCGGAGGGTCGCTGCCCTAAGCTTGACATGTATGCTCAAGCTGTCAGGAGATGCATCAACGCCAGATTCATCAGCCGCACTCACAAGACAGTCCAGAATGTCACCCGAGCACAACGCAACGCCATCCACACTCTCAAGACCAACCGCAACATCGTCATCAAACCAGCTGACAAAGGAGGTGCCATCGTCATACAGAACAGAACGGACTATTGCAAAGAAGTATACCGACAACTGGACAACCAGGAACACTACAGACAGTTACCCGCAGATCCGACCAAAGAACACACCCGCCAACTCAACAGACTGATCAAAACCTTCGATCCAGACCTTCAAAGCATCCTACATGCTCTCATCCCACGCACTCCCCGCGTGGGAGACTTCTACTGCCTCCCAAAGATACACAAAGCCAACACACCTGGACGTCCTATCGCATCAGGCAACGGAACCCTGTGTGAGAACCTCTCTGGATATGTCGAGGGCATCCTGAAACCCATCGTACAGGGAACCCCCAGCTTCTGTCGCGACACTACAGACTTCTTACAGAAGCTCAGCACCCACGGACCAGTTGAACCAGGAACACTCCTCGCCACGATGGACGTCTCGGCACTCTACACCAGTATCCTCCACGATGACGGCATCGCTGCGACAGCCTCAGTACTCAACACCAACAACAGCCAATCTCCAGACGCCATCCTACAACTCATCCGCTTCATCCTTGACCACAATGTCTTCACCTTCGACAACCAGTTCTTTACCCAAACACACGGAACAGCCATGGGGACCAAATTCGCACCCCAATACGCAAATATCTTCATGCACAAGTTCGAGCAAGACTTCTTCGCTGCACAGGATCTCCAACCAACGCTATACACCAGATACATCGACGACATTTTCTTCCTATGGACCCACGGCGAAGAATCACTGAAAAGACTACACGATAACATCAACAAGTTCCATCCCACCATCAAACTCACCATGGACTACTCCTCAGAATCAGTCTCATTCCTGGACACACGAATCTCCATCAAAGACGGACACCTCAGCACTTCACTCTACCGCAAGCCCACGGACAACCTCACGATGCTTCACTTCTCCAGCTTCCACCCTAACCACGTTAAAGAAGCCATCCCCTATGGACAAGCCCTGCGAATACACAGGATCTGCTCAGACGAGGAGGAACGCGATGGACACCTACAGGCACTGAAAGACGCCCTTGTAAGAACGGGATATGACGCTCGACTCGTCGATCGACAGTTCCGACGGGCCACAGCGAAAAATCGCATAGACCTCCTCAGAAGACAAACACGGGACACAACCAACAGAGTACCCTTCGTCGTCCAGTACTTCCCCGGAGTGGAGAAACTATGCCATGTTCTTCGCAGCCTTCAACATGTCATCGATGACGACGAACACCTCGCTAAGGCCATCCCCACGCCTCCACTACTCGCTTTCAAACAGCCGCCTAACCTCAAACAGACCATCGTTCGCAGCAAATTACCCAGCTTTCAGGAGAACAGCGACCACGACACCACACAACCCTGCCACAGCAACCTCTGCAAGACATGCCAGATCATCAACACAGATACCATCATCACATGTGAGGACACCACCCACCAGGTACATGGTACATACTCATGTGACTCGGCCAACGTTGCCTACCTCATACGTTGCAGGAAAGGATGCCCCGGAGCATGGTACATCGGCGAGACCATGCAGACACTGCGACAACGGATGAACGGACACCGCGCAACAATCACCAGGCAGGAGTGTTCCCTCCCAGTCGGGGAACACTTCAGCAGTCAAGGACATTCAGCCTCCGATCTTCGGGTAAGCATTCTCCAAGGTGGCCTTCGAGACACACGACAACGCAAAATCGTCGAGCAGAAACTGATAGCCAAGTTCCACACCCATGAGGACGGCCTCAACCGAGATCTTGGGTTCATGTCACGCTACATGTAACCCCACCTGATGCAGGGTCATCCAGACTCGAGTCGACATTGGCTTGTTCTCTCTACACAGATGCGGCCGGACCTGCTGTGATTTCCAGCCAAAAAAAATGTTTTTTGTCTGTTTTTTTGTTTTTCATACAGACCCCAGCATCTGCAATATTTGACCCCTTGTGACCCCACCTCATTGTTCTTTGATGTAATGTTTCCCTGACTGACCTGTTTGGACACCATTCACACCTTTGACTGCTGTGATTATCTCTCTGCCGAGGTGTGATAAATGGCAGTTGGAAAGGTTACCTGTAAACATCTGACATGATTCTCTGACTATATAAGCTGTGTCTTTATGCATTTCTCCACTTCACCTGAAGAAGGAGCAGTGCTCCGAAAGCTTGTGATTTCAAATAAAGCTGTTGGACTATAACCTGGTGTTGTGTGACTTCTTACATTTTAAGTTAAAGCAGTTTAAAAAAAAAAGTAAATTAACAGCTTGTATCATGGTTGTATTACTTTCTTAACCTTTTGTACTGCAATATTTACCAATAACCATAATGAAAGGAGGTCAAATACAAAAATTAAGGAAAAATTTCCAAAAAATTGGATGGTATGAGAGCCTGTTAATTGATATAGTGGAAGTAGGTTTACAGCCAATAAATATGGTATATATAATAAGAGACAAAGACAAAACATCTTTTCTCCATGGTGTCATATAACCATGCCAGTTGGAGGTCAAAAGGGTTGTGATGTCTTCTGCATCATCTCTCCCTGATACCAGCATCTTTATATAATTTATTAACCAAAATAACAAACTTACCAGCTCATCTAGGTATTGCACATCTGCAGCATTTGTGTAGCAGCAAACATTGTGAGCAATTAATTTAGAACAGACTGATGCTCAGTTACAGGTGCATCTAGCATATATTATAAATCTAGAGAAAATAAGAGTAAGAGAGTGATGCTATTTTAAGTTATATTGTGCAGCCAAGATAAAAGCTTACCTATTAGCAATGCTCCAAGCTGTTCATGGGGTCGTTGTTGACTTTTGCGTACCCGACTGGTGGAGCATGCCAATCGGTCGCCTGTATGCAAGTTGAAGAGGTATACACGATGTTGAGGGCCCAGCCTCATTTGCATTGAGCCGTTGAGCTGCAGGGTGCCAAACAATGCAGCTCTCTGGATTAAGACTGCCCAATATCGGTCTCCCCGGGCATGCACTTCCAGGCCCCACAAATATATTTTCAAACTTACCTTTGTTGGGCTTCTTTGGTACTATTGTCTGTGGAACTGATAGGAGCATGCATGCTCTGCCCAGTTCTAACCAAATTGTAAATCGGGGTCACAGGACCTGGTTTTACATATTAAAATGGACTTACCGCCTGAAATGGGCATACATTTTGGCCTCCCAGTGGTGGGCCCCTTTCAAAATGTCACTGGCTGCATCGCTGGGGTTACCGGGGCAGTAAGGTTGCTGACCTCCTTTTGACACCATTACCGCCCAGTTAATGCTAGGCACGACAAGTTAAGATCACCGTAAGGGAAGTGGGGGATGAGAAAATTGTATTAGTTGGTGGCTGCTGACTGATCCGTTGAGTGTTTCCAGCATTTTCTGATTAAAAATTTACTGGTCAGACACACAGGTCTTTTCATGTGTCAAAATCTTTCCCGATTAGTTTTTGAACCCAGAAATTAAGCACAGTAAACACCAGCAATAGGCACTCTATAGATTGGATATATTGGTTTAAGGGCAAAGTTTTTGTGTGTCGATTATTTCGCAACATATTAAAATTTTAAAAATCTACTGATTTATAGAAACATTTTGTGCTGGGGTTTGCTACTTTATACGCACAATTCAAATGATGGAGCATCTAATCTAATACTGAGTAGGTAAGAACCATATATCTAACAAATGTATATTATTTACACAATGTTATAAATCTCATTTTTCATCAAGAAACTACTCATGAAATAATGCTGGACGGCCAGCTGGTGGCGCCGTCCAAGGAGTATAACTACTCGGGCGTGGGCCCAGCTTGCCAGGGACATTTTGTAAGACAAGGAACTAGTGAAGTACAATTAGACCTCCATGTTCTGAAACAAGTTGATTAAAGCCTTGCTTTATGCTCAAACCAAGTGCGTAGTGAGTTTTATTACGTCAATTTAATCAACTTGATATCGACTCCACGCTTTGAGTGATTTCAGGAACAGCCAGCTACGACTTCAACTGCAGAAGTGAACTCCAGCGTAGAAATCAATCCATTATGGACAAACTACTCCGACCCGCCTATCTTGACCTGGACCCAAATTCACCTACAACTGCTAAGGTATGGAAACACTGGTATCGTACCTTCAGCAACTTCCTCAGGGTATGTGGTGAGAATGTTCCTGATAAATTAGAGATACTTGCCAATTATGTATCTCCTCATGTGTTTGACTATATCGAAGACTGTGTCGACTATGACTCCGCTATCCTAATATTACAGCGACTGTATGTTAAGGCCCCAAACGAAATGTTTGCTCGGCATCTATTGGCCACAACTCGACAACAACCTGGGGAATCTCTTGACGAATTCCTTCAAAAGCTTCGCAGGCTCAGCAAGGATTGTAACCTTAAAACTGTCACAGCTGAGCAGTACCAGAAGGAGCTAATTCGCGATTCCTTTATTAATGGAATTACCTCTCCCTTCATACGCCAGCATCTGTTGGAGAATAAAACTCTCGAGTTACATGCTGCCTATGACCAGGCGTGTTCCCTGGACTTAGCAAAGAGGAATGCAGATACCTATCTTTTACCTCGTGCACTGGCTGCTGCTATCACTTTTAATGACTCCTTCGATAGGTCTCGGGCGGAAACCCTCACCGATGATGACTCTAACTTAGCAGATGACAACCCTACCCTAGAATCCTTCACTGATGACGACCCCGCCCTAGCGGCATCTTGGCAATCTGGAAGGAAGTGTTTCTTCTGTGGAGGTGCGTTCTTTTATAGGAAATTCTGTCCTGCTCGTAACGCAACCTGCAATCATTGCAGCAAGAAAGGTCACTTTTCTAAGGTATGCCAGTCAAGAGCCGCTGTTAGTAAGAAAGGCCACTTTTCTAAGGTATACCGGTCGAGAGCTCTTGTTAGTTTTGCAGCTACTATCTATAAAACTGCTCCTCCCCCAAGAGCCACTACTAAGGTTACAGCTGCAATCTATAAAACTGCTCCTCCCCCAAGAACCACTACTAAGGTTACAGCTGTCAAGGGTAAAACTGCCCCTCCTCCCATCACAGCTGTTTTTCCCCAAAGTCTGTCCGATGCAGCCATGAAGGTTTCGGTAAATGGACACATTTTGAGTGCACTAATCGACTCATGCAGCTGTGACAGCTTCGTTAGTGAGCGGGCTGTCAGTAAGTTAAAACTGCGTATTTACCCCCCCGGACAGCGAAATTGCAATGGCTCAGACGACACTGACCACCAATCCTTCCGGCTTTTGTCTTGTCGACCTTATTCTCAATGGCCGTACTTATTTCTCCACCCGGCTCGGGGTGCTCAAGAACCTATGCAGTGATGTGCTCCTGGGACAGGATTTCCAGAAACAACACAAGACTCACTTTCGAGTTTGGAGGGTCAAAGCCGGAGCTTACTGTTTCCAAAGTACCGTTTTGTGCACTTTCGGCGGCTTCGCTCGACGAACCCTCCTTGTTTGCCAATCTTTCCCCCCGATGTAAGCCCATAGTCACTAAATCATGAAGTTTCAGCCAAGATGATCGATCCTTTATCGAGGCAGAAATCTCTCGCCTTCTAGCTGACGGTTTCATTGAGCCATGTCATCTTCCTGGCGGGCTCAAGTCGTCGTTGTTAAAAATCCTCTGAAGCAACACAAGAAACGCCTTTGCATCGATTACTCGCAAACTATTAACCAATATACCGACCTGGATGCCTACCCACTACCACGCATTGATGACATAGTCAATAACCTTGCCAACTACAAGGTATTTTCAACTTTTGATTTAAAGAGCGCATATCATCAAGTACCATTAAAGGACTCTGACAAAAAGTATATGGCCTTTGAGGCTAATGGTCGGCTTTACCAGTTTTGTCACCTTCCATTTGGGGTCACCAATGGGGTGGCCATCTTTCAACGGGCAATGGATAGCCTAGTCAAACAGGAGAACTTAATGGACACTTTTCCATATCTGAATAATATCACCATTTCTGGTCATGACCAGAAGGAGCATGATGCCAACCTCCAGAAATTTTTTGATGTTCTCCGTCGTCGCAACTTAACCTTAAATGAGTCAAAATCTGTGAAATCAGTACCATCAGTCAACATCCTTGGCTACTGGGTGGGCAACGGTGTCATCAAACCGGATCCGGAGCGACTTTGTCCGCTTCAGGAGCTCCCTCCCCCTACGAATCTCGGCTCTCTTCGTCGGGCACTCGGCATGTTCGCCTATTATGCGAAATGGATACCCCACTTCTCCGACAAGATCCAGCCCTTGCTTCATGCAAAGTAATTTCCATTGGAGGCAACGGCTATTTCAGCTTTCAACCTCCTCAAGCGACAACTGGAAAAAGCCACGCTTCGTTCCATTGATGAAAATCTTCCTTTCGTGGTCGAGTGCGATGCATTGGATGTGGCGCTCTGCTACCTTGAATCAAGGTGGTCGACCTGTTGCACTTCTGTCCAGAACTTTGCAGGGTAGCGAGCTCCATTATCCTCCTGTCGAGAAGGAGGCTACGGCCATCATCGAAGCGGTATGTAAATGGAGTCATTTTCTCGCTCGTCGCCAATTCACACTTATAACCGATCAGCGCTCCGTGGCCTTTATGCTGGATAACCAGAAACGTACTAAGATCAAGATTAACAAAATACAACTCTGGAGGATGGAATTGGCCGCCTTTGGATACACCATACATTATCAACCCGGCAAAGAGAATGTGGCCCAGATACCTTCACGTGGGCATTCTGCTCTTCTATGTCAACTTCGACTCTGCCGGATCTTCATACTGACTTATGCCATCCTGGCGTTACCCGTATGTTGCACTTTGTGCGATCCAAAAATCTCCCATTTTCTACGGAAGTTGTGAAAAGAACGTACTCCTCCTGTAGAATTTGTGCGGAATTAAAACCGCAATTCTTCCGTCCATCGGATGGCTCGCTCATACTCGCTATGCAGCCTATGCAGTGACTCAGCATTGACTTTAAAGGGCCATTGCCTTCCTCAACGCGAAACACCTACTTACTGACTATCATGGATGAATATTCACGCTTTCCCTTTGCTTTCCCCTGTCCCAATATGCTTACTTCCACAGTGATCAAATGCCTTGATCAAGTCTTTTCCCTTTGCGGTACGCCAATTTCATCCACTCTGATCGGGGTCCCTCCTTCATGTGAAGTGAACTCAAAAGTTATCCCTCCCAACGGGGAATCGCCGCAAGTAAAATGACACCGTACCATCCCATCGGTAATGGACAGGTTGAGAGATACAACGCTATCATTTGGAACGCTGTTCGTCTTGCGCTGAGGTCACGCAACCTACCAGACCAGCAGTGGGAAACTTTGCTCCCTGACGTGTTGCATTCCATCAGGTCTCTCCTTTCTATGTCTACCAATGTCACGCCTTACGAACGATTCTTCAGCTTCCAGCGTTGCTCCACCCATGGGATGTCTCTACCTTCATGGTTGGCAGCTCCCGGCCCCGTGCTGCTCCGAAGATTCGTCCGATCATCTAAAAATAATCCTCGTCGATGAGGTAGAACTCACGGACGTCAACCCCATGTACGCACATGTGCGGTACCCTGATGGCCGGGAGTCCACCGTTTCGCTCCGGGACCTGGCTCCCTGTCCGGCCGGTTCCACGGACCCAACTGATACCACGGGGATGATGCCGACACTCTGCGCTCCCCCGAAGATGACGCCCTACCTGGGACATCGAGAGATCTGCCAGCTGCCCCATCGGATCCACTCGGGGAGCCAAGCACTCCCCATGGGATGGCCACCCGAGGCCAGGACGCCGGTCAATCTCCAGCTATCCAACAGGATGAAGCTAGTTCTGCGCCTGTGGGGACCCGCACCCGGAGTCACGATTTCCCCAGCCTCCCTCGGGTCGATCAGAGCAACATGGGCCCTGTCGATCCACCGGTATGGATCAAGCGGCCCAGGGACCAAGACACGGTCCGGGGAGACGTGCCTTCTAGCCATAAACAAAAATCTAAAAGACTGCGGCTATTCCTGGTCCGCCTAATCCGTTAAGAGGAACTCGTCGGACTCCCAAATCTTTTAGGCAGGAAGAATGTTATAAATCCCATCATTCATCAAGAAACTACTCATGAAATAACGCTGGATGGCCAGCTGGTGGCGCCGTCCAAGGAGTATAAATACTCGGGCGTGGGCCCAGCTCTCAGGGACATTTTGTAAGACAAGGAACTAGTGAAGTAAAACTAGACCTCCATGTTCTGAAACAAGTTGATTAAAGCCTTGCTTTATGCTCAAACCAAGTGTGCAGTGAGTTTTATTATGTCACACATAGTTATGAAAGATGTTTCATCAAATGTATATCTGGTATAACTAAAATATATATACCTACCTTTTTAAATCCCTTCAACCAACATTTCCAATTAAGAGTATTAAACATTATGTAGATTGTAAATATATTTCCAGTAGAAGACTTCTGTCTTCTATTGACAGATATTTATAATCCTGTTTTAGCAATATCCTCTGTTTCCTGATTGGCTAAGAGTCAGGAAGTGAAAGGAGCACCACCCCACGTGATCTCAGGTTTGCATATGCACAACGGTGCACCCCTGGGATCCGTGGGCCACTACGCTGCGCACAACGCCGCAGCGTTTGAAAGCATCTTTTTGAAGGGGGTTTGTATGAGGTAAGTGCGGATTTTGCTCCGATGTCGGCAGCATACTCTGTAGCTACACCGCCGACCACAAATTCAGGGCCAATAGGAAAGCACAGAAGAACAGGGTTGTTCCATGACATTAAGCAACTCACTTCATGTGGGGAAGCAATTGCTGATTTGTTCAAGAAGGAGAATTTAGAAGTTGTTGGGACTGTGGTAATTGGAGGGATCAAAGATACTAGTGTGTACCATATTAATCGTAGTATATGCTATCTGTCACATCAATATGTCTATATACACTGATCTTGTACAATTGCACAATAGTGCAGGTAATGACAATATAGTACCCAAATAGATAAGTATGTCTAGGTATTGATCATGTACCATCTGCTCTCTTCAGAACAAGGAGAACCCAGTGGACCACAAGTTACACCTAAAGAGTACCACTGAACACTATCACCATCCCCATTTGCAGCAGGCACCATCACAGATACACATCATATGGAAGAAGTAGTTAGTAATTTTGATGTGAAAACATTGAACCACCAAACTCTGAGTATTAGAATTAGCAGTAGTGTTGGTTGATGAGCGGTCTGCTGGTACAGGCCAGATGCTCAGCATATTCATATCCCCTCAAGAGTTGTATGAGACTATAGAGCCTAGCGGGACTGCTTTCAAATTGAGACTGTTAAATCAACAGCAATGTAATATGGGTCACTTGTTTCCTTGCACATGATATTGGAAGGTGATTTAGGTAGTTTGGAGAAATCTAAGATCCAGGTATGCATTGCCATTTCCTACATGGATGATGTAGCCTCTCTCTCTCTCTCAGGCAGTCCCTCGGAACTGAGGATGACTTACTTAAAAATTAGTTCTCAGGTGACTGATGAGTCCGATGCGGGACCTACAGTCTCTGTCACAGGTGGGGCAGACGCTGGTTGAAGGGGCGGGTGGGTGGGGTGCTTGGGCTGATGTGTGCTCCTTCCACTGCTTGCGCTTGGCTTCCGGCGAAGAGATTCGAGCGTTTGGCGCCTTCCCGGATGCTTCTCCTCCACTTTGTATGGTCTTGGGCCAAAGATTCCCAGGTGTCGGTGGGGATGTTGCACTTTTTCAAGGAGGCTTTGAGGGTGTCCTTGAAGCGTTTCCTCTGCCCACCTGGGGCTCTCTTACCGTGTCGGAGTTCCGAGTAGAGCGCTTGTTTTGGGAGTCTCGTATTGGGCATGCGGACGATGTGACCCATCCATCGGAGCTGATCGAGCGTGGTCAAAAGTTTCAATGCTGGGGATGTTGGCCTGAGTGAGAATACTGACGTTGGTACGCCTATTCTGCCAATGGATTTGCAGGATCTTGCGGAGGCAGCATTGGTGGTACCTCTACATTGCTTTGAGGTGCCTGCTGTACATGGTCCATGTCTCTGAGGCATACAGCAGGTATCACTGCTGCTCTGTAGACCATGAGCTTAGTGCCGGGTTTGAGGTCCTGGTCTTCAAACACTCTCTTCCTCGGGCAACCGAAGGCTGCACTGGCATACTGAATGCGGTGTTGGACTTCGTCATCGGCGTCTGCCCTTGTTGACAGTAGGCTCCCGAGGTATGGAAAGTTGTCCTCATTGTCCAAGGTCTTGTCATGCATTTTGATAATCAGGGGGCAGTACTGTGTGGCGGGGGCAGGTTGGTAGAGGACCTTTGTCTTACGGATGTTTAGTGTAAGGCTCATGCTCTCGTACGCTTCGGTGAAGGTGTTGATGATGGTTTGGAGTTCGACCTCCGAGTGAGCACAGACGCAAGCGTCGTCTGCATACTGTAATTCAACGACAGAGGATGGGAAGACCTTGGATCTGGATTGGAGGCGACGGAGGTTGAACAGTTTCCCATTTGTTCTGTAAATTAGCTCCACTCCAGCGGGGAGCTTACTGAGGGTGAGATGGAGCATTGCAGCAAGGAAGATCAAGAAGAGCGTTGGTGCGATGACAGAGCCTTGCTTGACCCTGGTCCATACATGAATTGGGTCTGTGGTGGAACCATTGGTCAGGATCACAGCTTGCATGTCGTCGTGAAGCAGGCGGAGGATGGTGACAAACTTTTGAGGGCAGCCGAATTTGAGGAGGACACTCCATAATCCCTCACGGTTGATAGTGTCAAAGGCCTTTGTGAGATCAAAGAAGGCCATGTACAGCGGTTGGTGCTGTTCCCTGAATTTCTCTTGTAATTGATGCGCGGTGAAGATCATGTCCATTGTTCCCCTTAGTGGGCGGAATCTGCATTGCGACTCTGGGAGGAGCTCTTCGGCCACTGGGAGAAGGCGATTGAGGAGGATTCTTGCGACGACTTTCCCTGTGGCAGACAGCAGGGAAACTCCTCTGTAATTACCGCAATCGGACTTGTAACCTTTCTTGAAGATGGTCACATTTACGGCATCTCAGATCCCCTGGCATGCTCTCCTCCTTCCAGATAATGAATTCGCACCAGTCGTGCCTCTCCGCCATGCTTTAGTGCCTCGGCAGGGATTCCATCTGCTCCTGAGGCCTTGTTGTTGTTCAGTTGTTGGATGGCCTTTTGAACCTCCTGCCAGACTGGGGTTGTGCTGAGATGGTGGCGGGTAGCATGCTGCGGGGTGGAGTTGAGGACACTCGCGTCGAAGACAGAATTTCGGTTAAGGAGATCTTCGAAGTGCTCCTTCCAGCGGGCACTGACTGCCTCTCTGCCTCTCCGTTCTTGGCCCGCAGTGGGGTAGGACCTTGGGTGCTTGGGCCATAGATGGTCTTGACTACACTAAAGAATCCACGCATGTCGTGGTTGTTGGCTAGCTGCTGGATCTCCTGCACTTTCTTCACCCACCATCTGTTCTTTAGGTCGTGAGTTTTTTGTTGGAACTCAGCTTTCAGGCGTCTGTAGAGCTGCTTTCTTGCTCTCGAGTTCTGTTGCTGTTTCCAGATCAGGAATGCCTTGCGCTTGTGGCTTATTAGCTCCTGGATCTTCTGGTCATTCTCGTTAAACCAGTCTTCGTGTTTCCTGGTCGAGTGACCGAGCGTCTCTTCACAGTTGCTAATTGTGGAGGCCTTGAGTGCAGACCAGGTGCTTTGGACACTCTGTGTCTCTGCATCACTGGGAGTCATCAGTTTGTTTGTGAGGCGCAGGTTGAATAGTGCTTTCTTAGCAGGGTCTTTAAGTGCTCCAGTGTTGATTTTCCTGCAGCATTGTTTCTGTTGCCGCCACTGTTTTGGGGCTACACTGATGGAGATGACAGAGCGGATTAGGCGGTGGTCTGTCCAGCAGTCGTTAGCTCCTGTCATGGCGCGGGTGATGCAGAGATACTTGAGGTCCCTCGCTCGGACGATGACGTAGTCCAGCAGATGCCAGTGCTTGGAGCAAGGGTGCTGCCATGAAGCCTTGTACTTGTCTCTCTGACGGAACAAGGTGTTGGTTATGACAAGTGTAGTAACCTGGGAGGTTATGAGTAACCTGATCCACCAGGTGGTGCTGTGGCAATTGCTCGCCTGAGTTAAGTCTGATCTGTACTGGTTGTACTCTTTGTTTTTGCTGCCTCATGGCAGAAGCTTTTATGTGCAAGTGTTGATTAAACCATGTTACGGAGTTAACCTGTGTCTGTCTCCATCTATGGCCAGCTCAAGATACCACATATGGCGACGAGAATAAAGGACGGAAAAGTTTTGGAGTATTCGGAAGAGGTGCTCGGGTTGGTTAGCAAACTAGTCGGAAAAGCACGAGGCTAGGCCGCGGGAGTCAAAACGGAGTTTGATTTTTTGGCTGAAGTGACCGGACTCCAAGGATGGCAGGAACGGTAGGCTCCGTGGCACCTTTTGACAGCAAGTCGCAGTCTTGGGAGGAGTATATTGAAATACTGAGCCATTTCTTGATGGTGGACAGTGCTGAAAAGAAAAGGGCCATTTTACTGGGTTGTGTGGGAGCGCAAACCTATACATGGATGAGGAATCTGCTGAGCCCGGAGCGGCCAGGAGAAAAATCTTTTGACGAGTTGGTGAGTCTACTAAAGAATCATTTCAATCCGAAACCTAGTGAAATAGTACAGAGATGGAAATTCAATTTGAGGATTAGGAGGCCGGAAGAAAGCGTTACTGAGTATGGGGAGGAGCTTTGGAAGCTCGCACAGGACTGTAATTTTGGAAATACGCTCACAGTCATGTTAAGGGACAGACTAGTATGCGGAGTTAACGACGACAGTATACAGCAAAGGTTGCTGTCAGAAGAAGGATTAACGTTTGAGACGGCACTTAAAAAAGCACAAGCCATGGAGACGGCTAACAAGGACATTAAGGACTTAAACAGTATGAGCAAGGAGAAATGGAGTAAACCAGTGGGAGCAGCTGTTTTCAAGATGGAAGCTGGCGCGAAAAGTCCACCAGTCGGGGTTGGGGATTGCTACCGATGTGGCGGGACGAGCCATTATGCAAAGGACTGCAGGTTTGCAAAGACAAAGTGCCACAATTGTGGAAAAATAGGGCACTTAAAGAAAGTCTGTAAAAGGGCAGTGAGTGAGAGAAGCAGTGCTAAAGGGGCAAAGCATGCAAAAGGGGGGAGGGAGAAGTACACAAAGTGGGCAAATTACATACAAGAGGAGGAGGAAGAGTCTAGTGAGTCTAGTGAGGAGGTTTTCACTGTATACAGTATAGACACTTCAAGGCCCAACGTACCCCCTCTCACTCAGTATTTGATAGTGAACGGAGGTCAAGTAAAGTTTGAGATTGACACCGGATGTAGTGTAACCATAATGTCACAGACTGAGTACACCAAGCTATGGGGGGAAGCAAAAGTACCAGAGCTAGGTACATGCCCCATTAGTCTCAAAACCTACACAGGACAGAAGGTGGACATTTTGGGGGCGGCCGAAGTACAAGTGGAACACAAAGGAGTCACCAAAGAGCTTATGGTAGTAGTGGTAGCAGGGTCAGGGCCAAACCTGTTAGGGCGAGGGTGGATCAGTGAGTTGAGTGTGTACTGGCAGGCAATGAATAAAATGGAGGACAGTACAGAGGCACTGCAAGAAGTGCTGATGAAGCATGAGTTAGTGTTCAAGGACGAACTGGGCACCTTAAGGGGAGCCACAGCCAAGATTCATGTAGCCAGTGATGCCACGCCTTGTTTCTTTAAACCAAGGTCGGTACCTTTTGCAATGAAAACCAAGGTTGAGGCGGAACTAGATCGCCTGCTAAGGGACAAAGTAATAGAACCAGTGAAATTTTCAGACTGGGTGGCACCAATAGTCCCGGTATTGAAGCCCGACGGTAACGTAAGGGTGTGTGGTGACTATAAGTTAACAGTGAACAGAGTATCATCACTGGAACAATACCCCATTCCGAGAATGGAGGACATGTTAACATCGCTCGCTGGGGGAGAAAGATTCAGCAAACTGGACATGAGTCATGCGTATCAGCAGATATTGCTAGATGAAGAATCAAAAAAGTTTGTCACGGTGAACGCGCACAAGGGGCTGTTCACGTATGCCAGGTTACCATTTTGTGTCAGTTCTAGCCCAGCAATATTCCAACGGACTATGGAGGGCATTCTGCAGGGCATTCCAAAGGTGGCCGTGTACTTAGATGATATTCTGCTAACAGGAAGTGACGATCAGGATCACTTAAAAACACTGGACAAAGTGCTACAGCGGCTGGAAGAGGCGGGGCTACGCCTGAAACGGAGTAAGTGTAGTTTCATGGAGAAGGAAGTTACATTCCTGGGACATCGGGTGGATGCCACAGGCCTCCATCCATTACCAGGGAAAGTGCGGGCAGTGCAGGATGCACCGGCACCCACCTCAGTGACTGAACTGAAAGCTTATCTAGGGCTCCTGAATTATTATAACCGGTTTCTTCCAAACTTATCGATGTTGCTGGCACCCCTGCACAAACTGCTGAGAAAGGAAGAGCTATGGCGTTGGGGGCCAGAGCAAGCGAAAGCGTTTCAGCAGTCAAAGGAGCTACTTCAGTCCAGCAGGGTGTTAGTGCATTACGACGAGAAGAAGGAGCTGATAATGTCCTGCGACGCATCACCCTATGGAGTGGGGGCAGTGTTGGCCCACCGCATGCCAGATGGAGCGGAAAGGCCCATCGGGTTTGTTTCACGCACGCTCACAACTGCGGAAAAGAACTATTCACAGCTTGATAAAGAGGGGTTGGCCATTATATTTGGAGTGAAGAAATTCCATAAGTACATATATGGGAGGAAGTTTGCAATCAGTACTGACCACAAGCCTCTTATTAGCTTACTGAATGAGATGAAAGCGGTGCCTCAAATGGCATCACAGAGAATAATGAGATGGGCAGTAATACTAAGAGCCTATGAATATGTGATCACGTACAGAGCCGACAAGGAAAACGGGAACGCGGATGCTCTCAGCCGCCTGCCCCTCTCAAAATCTCCTCGCAGTACTTCCCCTGAGGAGCACGTCCTGATGCTGGATCAGGAGATCAGTCCCCTGATGACTTCAGCGCAAATCCAGGGCTGGACAGCCAAGGACCCCGTTCTGTCAAGGGTCCGTGAGTATGTGTTGAAAGGCTGGCCAGATCACCGTGAGGGACCGGAGTTCGCGCCGTACAGAGAGAGACAGCACGAGCTCAGTGTTCAAGATGGATGTGTGCTATGGGGAGCACGCATCATAGTCTCAGAGCGGGGACGCTCTACTTTGATGGAACCGTTGCATCAATCGCACCCAGGAATGACTAGAATGAGAGGACTGGCTAGGAGCTACCTGTGGTGGCCTAACTTGGATGCTGAAATTGAGTCAAAGGTAAAGCCATGCACTATATGTCAGGAACAGAGGAAAGCACCTGCCGGGGCACCACTCCATCCCTGGGAGTGGCCCAGCAAACCCTGGAGGAGAATTCACATAGACTATGCAGGACCTTTTATGGGCAAAATGTTTTTGGTGCTGGTTGACGCTCACTCAAAGTGGATCGACGTTTATCCAGTGAGCTCTGCAACGACTGATGCCACACTGAATTGTCTTAGGAATAGCTTCAGCACGCATGGTATTCCAGAAATGATTGTATCCGACAATGCACAGTGTTTTGTTAGTGAAGGGAGCAAAGAATTCATGGTAAGGAATGGAATCACACATGACACCTCGGCTCCATATCACCCAGCCTCAAATGGGTTAGCCGAGCGAGCCGTGCAGACTTTTAAGGAGCTCATGAGGAAGAGCTCATGTGACACCCTGGAGACCAAGCTCAATAGAGCCTTGTTTAGTTATCGTATAACACCCCAAGCTACCACGGGGCTTTCTCCGGCTGAGTTGATGATGGGGAGAAAGTTGCGGTGCACGTTAGACCTGATACACCCAGATCTCAAAAGCAAGGTTGAGACAAAACAAACAAACCAAAAAGCGTACCATGACAAACATACTAAAGCTCGCCATTTCGCCATAGGGGACTCTGTGTACACCCGGAACTTCGGTTATGGACCTAAATGGATACCAGGACTAATCCAGGACATTACAGGACCTGTGTCATACTCCGTGTTACTAGAGGATGGTCGAGGGGTTTGTCGGCATGTGGATCAGCTTTTCAGCCGGCAGCAGGGGAACTGCCTCAGATGGAACAAAGGGCAGTAGAGGAGGCTGTTCCAGGACCCAGCACGGCTTATAAGGTGCCAGTGGACACTGGTACTGCCAGGCCACAGCGGGACAGAGTAAAACCAACATCAGAGACTACTCCAATCTCAAGTGCGAATGAATCTGAGAATCCACTACAAGTGGAATTAAGACGTTCACAAAGGATTCGCAAGCAACCAGAAAGACTTATACAAACCTGTTAAATTAGTCCGGGGTTAACCATGGTTAGAGCATACTGGTTAATTAAAACGTAGTACCTAGTAAGGGTTATTGTTTAAGAATTGCATATGGCAATCTTAAGGGGGGAGGAGTGTAGTAACCTGGGAGGTTATGAGTAACCTGATCCACCAGGTGGTGCTGTGACAATTGCTCTCCTGAGTTAAGTCTGATCTGTACTGGTTGTACTCTTTGTTTTTGCTGCCTCATGGCAGAAGCTTTTATGTGCAAGTGTTGATTAAACCATGTTACGGAGTTAACCTGTGTCTGTCTCCATCTATGGCCAGCTCAAGATACCACAACAAGGCCATGTTCTAAGCATTTCGACAGAAGGAGGAGGGTACTGTTGGAGTTGGCTTTCCCTACCCCCTCTCTGCCAATCACACCTCCCCAGAGGTCTGTGGATGATTGTCCACACTGCTGTCTGCCTTTAGGCACACTGACCTAGAGTTTCCTCCCCATTTGCAATCAGATATACTCGTAACCTGGGTGTAAACAAATTACGTAGCTTAAAAGATCGCAGAATTTTGGGTGTGAATTACATGCGCAACTACAATACGCACAAATCTCCTCAATCTGTTACGTCTGTCCATCAAAACCTCCATCCAAACAAATCTCCGCCCACAAAACTAGCTATGCACCAACTCTCAAATGTGAGTATCCTACAATTACGCTTGTTCAGAGGGGTCTCTCAACATTGTGACCTGATTCAGGTGCAGCAGGAAACAATCATTTTAGTTTCTTATAATTACAGTACAATTTTTTGAGCACTTAAAAAAAAATTATCCTCACTTGAGATCTGCTCTGTCATAGAGTTATACAGCACAGAAAGAGGCCCATCGTGTCTGCACCGTCCATCAACCCCTGTCCAGTCTAATCCCATTTTCCAGCATTTGGTCCATAGCCTTGTATGCAATGGCATTTCAAGTGCTCATCCAAATGCTTCTTGAATGTTGTGAGGGTTCCTGCCTCTACCACCCTTTCAGGCAGTGAGTTCCAAATTCCAACCACCCTCTGGGTGAAAAAGTTCCTCCTCAAATCCCCTCTAAACCTCCTGCCCCTTACCTTGAATCTATGCCCCCTTGTTATTGACCCCCCTACTAAGAGGAAAAGTTCCTCTTTCTCTACCCTATCTATGCCCCTCAGCATTTTGTACACCTCAACCAGGTCCCCCCTCAGCCTTCTTTGCTCCAAGGAAAACAACCCCAGCCTGTTTAGTCTTTCTTCATAGCTGAGGCGCTCCATCCCAGGTAACATCCTGGTGAATCTTCTCTGCACCCTCTCCAAAGCAATCACATCCTTCCTATAGTGAGGCGACCAGAACTGCACACAGTACTCCAGCTGTGGCCTCACCAGCGTTTTGTACAGCTCCATCATAAACTCCCTGCTCTTATATTCTATGCCTCGGCTAATGAAGGCAAGTATCCCATATGCCTTTTTAACCACCTTATCTACCTGTTCCGCTGCCTTCAGGGACCTATGTACATGTACACCAAGGTCCCTCTGACCCTCTGTACTTCCTAGGGTCCTACCACTCATTGTGTATTCCCTTGCCTTATTTGTCCGTCCAAAATGCATCACCTCGCACTTTTCAGGGTTAAATTCCATTTGCCACTTTTCCGCCCTTCTGACCAACCCATTTATATCGTCCTGTAGCCTGAGGCTTTCCTCCTCGCAATTTACCACCCCACCAATTTTCGTGTCATCTGCGAACTTACTGATCATACCTTTTACATTCTCATCCAAATCATTTATGTAGATCACAAACAGCAAGGGACCCAGCACCGATCCCTGAGGTACCCCACTGGACACAGGCTTCCAGTCACAAAAGCAACCTTCGACCATCACCTCCTGCCACTCAGCCAGTTTAGGATCCAACGCGCCAAGGCACCCTGGATCCCATGGGCTCTTACCTTCTTGACCAGTCTCCTATGCGGGACTTTGTCAAAAGCTTTACTGAAATCCATGTAAACCACATCCACAGCATTTCCCTCATCCACACACCTAGTCACCCCCTCGAAAAATTCAATCAGATTGGTCAGACATGATTTACCCTTGACAAAGCCATGCTGACTATCCCCGATTAATCCTTGCCTCTCCAAGTGGAGACTAATTTTGTCCCTCAGAATTTTTTCCAATAATTTCCCTACCACAGATGTTAGGCTCACTGGCCTGTAATTACCTGGTTTATCCCTGCTACCCTTCTTGAATAATGGTACTACGTTAGCTGTTCTCCAGTCCTCTGGTACATCCCCTGTGGCCAGAGAGGTTCTGAAAATTTGTGTCAGAGCCCCTGCAATCTCCTCCTTTGCCTCACACAACAGCCTGGGATACATCTCGTCTGGGCCTGGGGATTTATCCACTTTTTGGCCTGCTAAAACCGCTAGTACCTCCTCCCTCTCGATGCTAATATGTTCAAGTATGTCACAGTCCCCTTGCCCGATTTCTATGTCTACATCATCTTTCTCCATAGTGAACACAGATGCAAAAAATTCATTTAAAACCCCGCCTACATCATCTGGCTCTACACACAGATTGCCACTTTGGTCCCTAATGGTCCCTACCCTTTCCCTGGTTATCCTCTTGCCCTTAATATACTTATAAAACATCTTAGGATTTTCCTTTATTTTGCTCGCCAGTGTTATTTCATAGCCCCTCCTCGCCCTCCTAATTTCTTTTTTAAGTATGCCCCTGCACTTTTTATACTCCTCTAGGGCTTCCTCCGTCTTTAGTCTTTTGCAACTGCCAAAAGCCCCCCTTTTTTTCCTAATGCATTTTTGTATATCCCTTGTCATCCAAGGTTCCCTTTGCTTGTTGGTCCCACCCTTGACCTTTACAGGAACATGTTGGCGTTGTACTCTCTCTATTTCCCTTCTGAAAGTCTCCCACTGCTTTGATGTGGATTTTCCTATAAGTAGCTGCTCCCAGTCCACTTTGGCCAGATCCTGCCTTATCATATTAAAATCGGCCTTCCTCCAATTTAGAACCCTTATTTCCGGGCCGTCTTTGTCTTTTTCCATGACCACCTTAAATCTCACCGAATTATGGTCACTGTCGCCAAAATGCTCTCCTACTGACACTTCCACCACTTGCCCGGCTACATTCCCTAGAATTAGGTCCAGTACCGCCCCCTCTCTTGTAGGACTTTCTACATGTTGGCTCAAAAAGCTCTCCTGGATGCACTTTAAGAATTCTGCACCCTCTAAGCCTTTCACACTCTGACTATCCCAATTAATATTGGGGAAGTTGAAATCCCCCACTATTATTACCCTATTATTTTCGCACTTCTCTGAGATTTGCCTACATATCTGTTCCTCTATCTCCCCCTGACTGTTTGGGGGCCTATAGTACACTCCCAGCTAAGTGCTTGCCCCCTTTTTGTTTTTAAGTTCTACCCATATGGCCTCATTAGAGGAACCCGCTAATATATCATCCCTCCTTACAGCAGTAATTGATTCCTTAATTAATATTGCAACACCCCCTCCCCTTTTACACCCCCCTCTGTCTCGCCTGAAGATTCTATACCCTGGAATATTGAGCTGCCAGTCCTGACCCTCCCTCAACCATGTCTCCGTGATAGCAACAATATCGTACTCCCCTGTGTTCAACAACAACTTCAGTTCATCCACCTTATTTGCAAGACTCCTTGCATTAAAATAAATGCCTTCCAGCCTGGCCATGTTCCCTTTTTCCTTCACATATTTGCTCTGCCTTCCCAGCTGACTTGTTTTTTCCTCCGTATTTGGCTGTAAATCACCCCCTACTATAGTTCCACTCTGTATCCCATCCCCCTGCCAAGTTAGTTTAAACCCCCCCCAGCAGTGCTAGCAAACCTCCCCGCAAGGATATTGGTCCCCCTCTGGTTCAGGTGTAAACCGTCCGACTTGTACAAGTCCCACCTTTCCCAGAAGCAGACCCAGTGATCCAGGAAACTAAAGCCCTCCCTCCTGCACCATCCCTTTAGCCACGCATTCATCTGTTCTATCTTCCTATTCCTATACTCACTAGCACGTGGCACCGGGAGTAATCCAGCGATTACAACCTTTGAGGTCCTGCTCTTTAATCTTCCACCTAGCTCCCTAAATTCTTCCTGCAGGACCTCATCCCTCTTTTTACCTATGTCGTTGGTACCAATGTGGACCACGACCTCTGGCTGTTCACCCTCCCCCTCCAGAATGCCCTGCAGCCGCTCAGTGACATCCTTGACCCTGGCACCAGGGAGGCAACAAACCATCCTGGATTCACGTCTACGGCCACAGAAACGCCTATCTGTTCCCCTTACTATAGAATCCCCTACCACTATTGCTCTCCCACTCTTTTTCCTCCCTTCCTGGGCAGCAGGAGCACCCCCAGTGCCAGGAAGTTGGCTGCTGCTGCCTTCCCCTGGTGAGTCATCCCCCTCAACAGTATCCAAATCGGTATACCTGTGTTTTCTGTTTCTTTGGATGGATTTTTATGGTAGACGTATGGCACAGTAAAAATTGAAAAGCTTCTCCTATTGCAGGTTCCTAAACATGCCATGCATGGATGATGGTTAAATGAGTTGAAATTTTCATATTTCAAGAAGAACTATATGTTGTAGGTTTGGCACTTTTGTTGGGCTCCAATCATTTACGCTGATTTACGCCCATTTTAAGTTTAGGCGTACTCTAATGATATTGGGAGGATACTTGGGCACAACGTGACATCAGTTAAATGGGCACAACATTGGGCAAATTTTACCACTTCAACTTCCAGGTTGTGCCCAAGGAGGAAATTTCAATCCATTTTGAGCTTGAATGACCTTCCATCAATGACTTTCCATCTTTCAAAGAATTAGGAGTGGGGCTGTTCGCTGATTATTTTACAGTGTTCAGCTCCTATCTTGAAGCAACCAATGTTGGCCTCCAATAGAACTTAGTGTGAAGGTTGAACTACATGCAAACAATTGGAAAGACAAGCCTGTGCTAGTTAATCTGACATTCTTCAGCTTCTCTCACTTGATGCGCACAGAATTAACTCAAAAATAACTGTAGTGGCGCTTCTTACTCTTACAATAACATCGTTATTTTAAGGAGGGAATTGCAGAGCATAGGAACTAGACAGCTGTAGGCACGGCCACCAATGGTGGGGCGAAGGGAGGGGGGGATGCACAAGAGGCCAGTCAGAGAAAAGCAGAGTTCTTAGGGTTGTAGGACGTTAGAGATAGAGTGGGGTGAGGACAAGAAATAAACATTTGATGCATCTATTCATCACCCACTTAAGCATTAGTTTTTGCCCATTGTATTTTGTTACAGGGTCCTATTGCCTTAGAGCCGCCTTTCTTTTACAAACAGTAGTCCTTGCTCAATCCAAGTTCCAAACACCTTTTAATGCACATAACACAAAGCAAGATCGCACAATACAACTTTTAGCTCTTCAACTCCCAGCCTCTCTCAACCCTTACTTCTCCTGAACCTCCCCTTTTATGTTCACCTGCCTGGGGCAAGCCTCCTCCGACTCCAGGTGCAATTATCTTTAAAGGTGAGCTTCATAAATGGGCCTTACCCTTACTCGGGGATCAGAGCCCTCATCCGTACCAGCCCTCAATCACCCTGCCACAGTTTTTAATATCAACCATTACACTTTGTAAACGTACTGTGAATTTAGATGTGACTGAGATTTGTCTCACCCAGTCCAACCAGCTGTGTCGCCTAAGTTAACTGAGTGAACATTCACATGTTGGTGTTCATTTTTATTTCAGAAAATTTTCAATGAACTTGGCGGGGTTGAGAGCTTAGCACAGGTATGTCTTCATATTTAATAACATTCCACTTTAAATCTATTCACAGTTTGTTATTTTTCAAATGTTTTGTATCATTGTATCTTTTTCTTGCTGTGTAGTATATGGAAACAGTGGCACATGGCTATCTTGGATATGGAGGGCAACAGTTTGTTGTTGACAGATTGGTCACTGTTACATGTAAGTTAAATTCCTTTAACTGCAAGTGAATAATGAAACATCAAAGGGCTCAATTATTTAATATTTGTGATTTTTTTCCCCTTATTTTTCGTATTTAGAGCATCAGATCGGCTCATTGGTAGAAAATCTTATCTCTGAGTCAGAAAGTTATGGATGCAAGTCCCACTCCAGGACTTCAGCACATAGCTAGGCTGACAATTGAGTGCAGTACTAACGGATTGTTGCATTGTCTGAGGTGCTGTGCCGTCTTTTGGATTTGATGTTAAACTAAGGTCCTGTCTGCCTGTTCAGGTGGATGTAAAAGATCACTGGCATGTGGTTACACTATTGGACTAGCAACCCAGAGGTTGTGAGTTCATAATCTACAATTTCAAGTTTGGGAATTGAATTCAATAAATCTGGTAATTTGTGGGCTGGCACCGGATAAAACGACCATGAAAACTGCCAGATTGTTGTTAAAACCTCAGCTGATTCACCAATGTCCTTATGGAAAGAAACTTGCCTATATGTGACTGCAGCCTCACACAATGTGATTAAGTTTTAATGCCCTCTGGGCAACTAGGGATGGGCAATAAATACTGCCTTGCCACAATGCAAGGACAATTTTTTTAAAACTTTTTGACAAAAAGTAGCGAATTCTCCTGAATTCCTGGCTAACATTCATCGTTCAACCAACAAGACCATTACACATTAACTGGGCATTCATCACACTGGGCATTCATCACACTGCTATTTGTGGGACCTTGCTGTGCATAAATTGGCTGATGCATTTGCCTATGCAACAACACTGATTAAATTTCAAAGTAATTTGTTGGCTGTGAAGCTCTTTGGGACATCCTAAGAATGCGAAAAGCACTTCAAGCCTTTATTTTGTTATATTTTTATTCATTGATCCTATTTATGCCATTTACATTTGCATAGGGGGATGGTTTCTTGCAAAAGCAAAATACTGCAGATGCTGGAAATCTTAAATAAAAACAGAAAATGCTGGAAATACTCAGCAGGTCAGGCAGCATCTTTGGAGAGAAAAAATGAGTTAACGTTTCAGGTCGATGACCTTTCGTCAGAACTGGAAAAAGTTAGAGAATTAACAAATTTTAAGCAAGTGCAGGGGCAGGAAAAGGGGGCAGGGGAGGAAAGAACAAAAGAGAAGGTCTGTGATAGGATGGAAGGCAGGAGAGATTCAATGACAAAAGGTATGATAGTACAAAGCAAAAGGAGATGGTAATGGGACAAGTAAAGAAACAAAAGATGGGTCTAGAAGAAGTGTAAATGAGTATAGCAGAATCATCAACAGCTGCCATCTGAAAAAATAGGGGATGGGGTTATGGTCTGAAATTGGTGAACACGATGTTGAGTCCAGAAGGCTGTAAAATGCCTAATAGAAAGGAAAGGTGCTGTTCCTTGAGCTTACATTGAGCTTCGTTGGAGCAGTGTAAGGCTGAGGACAGAGAGATCAGAGTGGGAGTGGAGAGGAGAATTAAAGCCACAGGCGACTGGAAGCTCGGGGTCACGCTTGCGGACTGAACGGAGGTGTTCCGCAAAGCGATCACCCAATCTGCACTTGGTCTCCCCAATTTAGAGGAGACTGCATCGTGAGCAGTGAATACAGTATACTAAATTGCACGAAGTACAAGTAAATCGCTGTTTCATCTGGAAGAAGTGTTTGGGGCCCTGGATGGTGGGAAGGGAGGAGGTAAAAGGGCAGGTGTTGCATCTCCTGTGGTTGCAAGGGAAGGTGCCGTGGGAAGGGGAGTGGATGTTGGGTGTGATAGAGGAGTGGACCAGGGTGTCACGGAGGGGAGCGGTCCCTTCGGATTGCTGAAAGGGGAGGGGATGGGAAGATGTGTTTGGTGGTGGGATCATGCTGGAAGTGGTGGAAATGGTGGAGAATGATCCATTGAATGTGGAGGCTGGTGGGTTGAAAGGTAATGACAAGGGGAACCCTATCGTTTTTTTGGGTGGGAGGGGAAGGGGTGAGAGCAGAAGTGCGGGAAATAGAACGGACACGGTTAAGGGCTGTGTCAACCACGGTAGAGGGGAATCCTCGGTTGAGGAAAAAGGAAGACATGTCGGAAGCACTGGTATGGAAGGTGGCATCGTCAGAACAGATGTGATGGAGACAGAGAAACTGGGAGAATGGAATAGAGTCCTTACAGAAAGTGGGGTGGGAGGAAGTGTAGTCAAGGTAGCTGTGGGAGTCAGTGGGCTAATAGTGGATGTTTGTCGATAGCCTACCCCCAGAAATGGAGACAGAGAAGTCGAGGAAGGGAAGGGAAGAGTCGGAGATGGACCATGTGAAGGTGAAGGAAGGGTGGAAATTGGAAGCAAAGTGAATGAAATTTTCTAGTTCAGGGCGAGAGCAGGAAACACCCCGATACAGTCATCAATGTACTGGAAAAAGAGGTGAGGGAGGGGACCTGAGTACGATTGGAACAAAGAATATTCCACATATCCCACGAAAAGGCAGGCATAGCTAGGACCCGTGCGGGTGCCCATAGCCACACCTCTTTCTTACAAGTCTGGTTTGTTGCAAACTTTATGGAATTAAGGTAATAACACAAACTTTATGCTAAAACAAACAGGGAAGTGTGTTCCCATACAAAATGTTGTCTGCACCAATTTTTAAATATTAGCAATTTGGTTGGTAAATTGTACTGTTTAAATTATTTTTAATTTTTAAAAATATTTGTGCCAGACTTCTTCATAGGAACAAGAGTAGGCCATTTAGACCCTCAAGCCTGTTCCGCCATTCAATGAGATCATGGCTGATATGCGACCTAACTCCATATACCTGCCTTTGCCCCATATCCCTTAATACCTTTGGTTAACAAAAATCTTTCAACCTCAGATTTAAAATTAACAATTGATCTAGCATCAATTGCTGTTTGCGGAAGAGAGTTCCAAACTTCTACCTCCCTTTGTGTGTGTAGGAGTGTTTCCTAATTTCACTCCTGAAAGGTCTGGCTCTAATTTTTAGACAATGCCCCCTAGTCCTAGAATCCAGCGGAAATAGTTTCTCTCTATCTACCCTATCTGTTCCCCTTAATATCTTGAAAACTTCGATCAAATCACCCTTAACCTTCTAAATTCTAGGGAATACAACTCTAATTTGTGTAACATCTCTTCGTAACTTAACCCTTGAAGTCCGGGTATCATTCTGGAAACTTCTTATGGTGTGGTGCCCAGAACTGCTCACAGTACTCCAGGTGTGGTCTAACCAGGGTTTTGTACAGCTGCAGCATAACTTCTAGCCCCTTGTATTCTAGTCCTCTAGATATAAAGGCCAGCATTCCATTAGCCTTTTTGATTATTTTCTGTATCTGTTCATGACAACTTAACGATCTGTGAACCTGGAACCCATAAGTCTCTTTGGATCTCCACTGTTTTTAGCTTTTCACCATTTAGAAAGTACCCTGTTCTATCCTTTTTAGGTCCAAAGTGGATGACCTCACATTTACCTACATTGGACAAAACTGTGGCAAATGGATTTCAATCACTTAACCTGTCCATATCACTTTGTATTGTTATGCTTTCATCTACACTGCCCACAGTGCCACCTATCTTTGTGTCATCGGCCAATTTGATATATGACTTCCTATGCCATCATCTAAGTCGTTAATGAATGCAGTGACTAGTTGAGGCCTCAACACAGATCCCTGCGGGACACCACTAGTCACATCCTGCCAATTTGAGTACATACCTATTATCCCTACTCTGTCTCCTGCTACTCAGCCAATTTCCTAACCAGGTCAATAATTTGCCCTCAATTCCATGGGCTTCTACCTTAGTTAACAGTCTCTTATGTGAGACTTTATCAAATACCTTCTGGAAGTCCACATAAATCACATCCATAGACATCCCCCTGTCCACTACTTAAGTCATCCTCTGTTCTGAGGGACTGCCTAAGAAGAAGACTTTAGTCACCTCCTCAAAAAATTCATGTTTGTCAGGCATGACCTACCTTTCACAAATCCATGCTGGCTCTCTCAGATCAACTGAAAATTGTTGAGGTGTTCAGTCACCCTATCCTTCATTATAGACTCTAGCAATTTCCCAACAACAGATGTTAGGCTAACTAGTCTAATTCCCTGGTTCCCTCTCTTGCCATTCTTAAATAGCAGAGTGACATGCGCAGTTTTCCAATCTAAAGGAACGGTTCCTGAATCGAGGGAACTTTGGAAGATTATAGTTAAGGCAATGTGTACACCTACTTCCTTTAAAATCTTGGGATGGAAACCATCTTGTCCTGGGGATTTGTCACTCCTTAGTGGCATTATTTTCTTCATTAGTATTATTTTACTTACATTAATTTTATTGAGTCTCTGTCATTGATTCAACATTAGTTTCCTTGGGATTTCTGGCATGCTATCCTCTTCTACTGTAAATGCTGATGTAAAGTAATTATTCAACATGAGCGCCATTTGCTTATTATCATTGACAATATTACAGCTTTCAGTTTTCAAGGGGCCAACATTGCTCCTGACTACCCTCTTTTTCCTAATATAATTGTAAAAACTCTGAGTTTCTTTTCATACTCCCTTTTTGTGGCTCTTACTATCTGTTTTGTGACCCTTTGCTGTTCTTTGTATCTTTCACATTTGCCATTTTTTGCATTTTTGTATGCTTTTTCATTTAGTTTTATGCTGTCCCTTAATTCTTTAGTCGTCCATGGCTGGGTTTTTTTTGGCAAGTAAAGCTCTTGCCCCTCAGGGGTATTAACTAGCTCTGTATCACCTTAAATTCTTTTTTGAACATCTCCCACTGATCTTCTGTCGTTTTACCCATTAACAGATTTGCCCAGTTTACTGTGGACAGTCTCTGTCTCATTCCATTGAAGTCGGCCTTACCCAAATCTATGTTCTTAGTAGCTGTTTCGCGTTTCTCCCTTTCAAACGCTACGTTGAACTCGATCATGTCATGATCGCTATTGGATAAATGTTCACGTACAGTTAGGCTGTTAACAAAATCTGGCTCATTACTCATTACTAAGTCTAATATGGCAAGCCCCCTCCTTGTTGCCTCTCGAACATATTGTTGTAGAAAACTATCCCAGACACACACAAGAAATTCACTACCTTTCTGACAGGTGCTAGTCTGCTTATCCCAATCTATATGAAAGTTAAAATCCCCTATTAAAACCACTCTGCCTTTACTACAAGCTTGTTTAATCTCTGCATTTATACAATCTGGCACTTCACAGCTGCTACCAGGGGGCCTGTACATAACTCCCATTACAGTCTTAAATCCTTTCCTATTTCTTAATTCTACTTCAGAGCTCAGGCTAAGCTATCTACTGACTTCTCATTATATTCAGTTTGTATATTCTGTTTCTTAAATTAAGTTTGAAATTTGGAGATTTTAAACATGAAGTGCCTAGTCCTACTTAGCAGGAATATAGTTTTCTCTGGTGATTAAGCAATAATCAGAATGGGTCATAAGCAGCCAACTCACAAAACTTTGTTTCTAATTTTGCCTGCAGTTTGTGCATTTAAAAATAGGGTTTGCATTTTACTTAAAAATAAGACACAGCAGAATTCTCACCTGCAAGTCACAGCATCAGATCTTCTCTGGAAATCCATTGCACCATCACCCTGCATATATCCGAACAAAGTGTGATATATGGCGTGTGGATAAATGCAGAATGTGTGATGCATATATCTATATAATTAAAAGGATTCCACATGTCTTTGGGAAAATGTTTTGTGTATTTGCATGGAAGCTAAGCATGCTGATTTATCAAATTTCATGTGAAGCACATTCAGTAAGTTTCACCCTCACAAAAAATCAACCAATATATGAGAACTGTTTCACTATCTCTTGAAAAATCCTCATTGACATAAAGGGAACCAATTACATCTCAGATAAAGAAAAGTTCCAAGTTATTTGAACAGTTACGCAGATTCTTTGCCTACCTCACAATATACCCCTGAAAATGTTATATGTATAATGGTGGTCCATGTTGGTACCAGTGACCTGGGGAGGACAAGGGAGGAGGTCCTGCTAAGGGAATATCAGAAATTACATATACTGTACATCACTGAAACAAGCCATTCGGACCAGTCCATGCCTCCTCCTGTCTTTCCTCATCTATCAGCATAACCCTCTAATCCCTTCTCCCTCATAGGCTTATCTAGCCTCCCCTTAAATCCATCGACAGGAAACTTTGGTTTATCCGGAGGTTGTATGGCCGGAAAATTTGCTCTAACGGCAGAAATCAGCAGCCGTTTTAGTTAGTTTTTTTTTCTTCTCCTAGCATTCTGTTAACAGGCAGGCTCTGGAAAGCGTCTTTGGAGCTTCGCAACAGCTTCAGAGACGCTTCAAGGTACGGGCCGAGTGTTTACGCGCTGTTGCTGAGCAACAGTGTTTGTTGTCAAATACGGAGATTTTCATCTCCGTATGCTTCAACGTTGACTTTGCATGTCCGGCACTTTTGATAGATCGGCAACACGCCGGTCCCGTCGGTGCCGGATATCAGAACTTTTCCTGTATATTGGCCCATATTTTGTGGCCCCTATGGGTGCATGCAAGATGCATACACGCCCGTAAGGCCTGCTTTTACCAGCGTAAGAGTTTAAATTAACATTAAACTATTTTTTTTCAATCATTGAAAAATTAAAAACCTGTACAATAAGGTAAGGTTATTTTTAATCCCTTTAAAACATTTAAGTTTATTTTTCAAAAAATTTAATTTTTGTTTTAAATATTTAATTAAATGGCATTTAATTCATTTTAAATATGTAATTTTTTTTTATTTATTTGATGTGTACATGTATTTTTGGGGGTATTTCCATTCGTGCTTATGGGGATTCCATACATACGGAATCCCCATAAGCATGAATGGGCACCCCCTTCTTTCATTCGTTGGGCCAGCCAACGTGATCCCAGGGGTGCTTGCGAACCGCCTGCGCCCCTGGGGTATGTGGGCTTCTATACATGTCTATGCATAGAGGCCCAGGAGCGCGTGTCTCTGTGGATCTAGGACCATGTGGTGATTATTCCTTGATTAGTAAAAGTATTATGATTCGTTGTTTGTTAACTGCCTTGGGATATGTGTTGTAATCTCATTGGTAGTTGATGATCACATGATGTGTTGTGGCTACCTTAAATTCAGTCCTTTTCTAGTCTTAGTTGGGACTGGATGTAGAAAGATATGCTGCTAATTTTAAAGTTAATAAAGCCTAACTTTGGAAGGCAAATCTATTCTTTATTTCAATTTATTAACTTTATGTTAGAATGGAGCGATATCTTCAACCAGAACGATTCAAGGCTGACCCCAATTCTGCTGGAGTGGATGATAAATGGAAACATTGGTATTGTACATTTAAAAACTTTTTGGGCGTGTTGGATCAAGAGGCTTTAAATAAGCTGAATATGCTGATCAACTACATTGACCCGGATGTATATAAATATATTTTGCACTGTAAAACTTATGAAGAGGCTATTTCTACATTGGAAAAGATTTTTGTTAAACCAAAGAATGAGGTATTCGCACATCATCTTTTATCTGCCCGTAGGCAGCAGGTGGGAGAATCTTTGGATACTTATTTACAAGCACTTCGGTGCCTTAGTGTTGACTGTAATTATAAGGCTGTGACGGCTGAAGAACATAAGGACGAATCGGTACGGGATGCTTTTATTAATGGATTACTGTCTAGATCAATTCGTCAGCGGTTGTTAGAAAATAAGACTCTGGATCTTAAAAGTGCTTTTGAGCAAGCTTCTACATTGGATGTGGCTCAGAGAAGTTCGGATTCTTATGCTCTTTTTAATCGGCCTGCGACTATGGTTTCGGCAGTTTCGGATGAAAAGGAATTATGTGGACTTAATGGGAGTGGTTTACTAGATTTTGAAACAGTTTCTACTTCGGCGGCCGTTGCCTCTAGGATTCAGAAGTGTTATTTTTGTGGGAATATCCGGCACCCTCGTCTGAAGTGTCCTGCTCGGGAGGCTGTGTGTAGTAAATGTGGCAAGAGAGGTCATTATGCACGCGTGTGCAAATCATCAGGTTCAATTACCTTCCCTTCTTCTGGTGTGGGAGGGTCTTCCTCCACTACCTCTTCTGTGACTATTCAGCCTTTAGATAGGGCATTTATTGCATCAATTTCTGCTGCATTTGCTCATGGCCTAAACAAAGCTATAGTTACGGCTCAAGTTAATGGGTTGGAAGTGAAGGCCCTTATAGATACGGGCAGTACTGAGAGTTTTATAAGTCTTCAGTTTGCGAAGGAAAAGCATTTGAAAATTTCGCCTGTTACGTATCAGGTGTGTATGGCTCAGACGACCCTTATTTCACAAATAGCTGGTTGTTGCTATCTGTTTTGCCTAATCTCTGTGCGGATATTTTGATTGGACATGATGTGCTTCAGTTACACGAGTCTCGTAGTCTTTCATTTGGAGGGACTAAGCCACCTTTATCTATTTGTGGATTAACCTCTTTATCTATTCCTCCATTATCACTTTTTTCTAATTTGATGTCGGATTGTAAGCCAATTGCTACCAAGTCAAGAAGATATAGTAGTCAGGATAGAGAATTTATTAATTCTGAAGTTCAACGTCTCTTATTGGAAGGAATCATTGAACCTAGTTGTTCGCCTTGGCGAGCACAGGTAGTTGTCACGACTAATGAGAGACACAAGAAACGAATGGTGATAGACTATTCCCAAACTATTAATAGGTATACTCAATTAGACGCGTACCCTTTGCCTAAGATTGATGAGCTTATCAATAAAGTATCTCAGTATAAAGTTTTTAGCACTATTGATTTAAAGAGTGCTTATCATCAGATTCCTATTGTTAAGAAGGATCAACCATATACGGCCTTTGAGGCTGGTGGAAAGCTGTATCAGTTTTGCCGAATACCATTTGGTGTTACTAATGGTGTTGCTTGTTTTCAACGGGCAATGGATGCTTTTATAAGTGATAACTCCCTCTCTGACACCTTTTCATACTTAGATGACATCACAGTGTGTGGCAAATCAAGGGTGGAGCATGATTCTAATTTAAAAAGATTCCTTCAAGCTGCGGAAAAAGTTGGTTTTACTTTTAACAAAGAGAAATGTGTCTTTTCGACTACTGAGGTAAATCTATTGGGGTATATTATTTCGGGAAATAAGATTAAACCAGATCCAGAACGTCTGCGACCATTGATCGATTTACCTTGTCCTACTAATTCTAAGGCTTTGCAACGAGTTGTTGGACTGTTTTCTTATTATTCTAATTGGATTGCAAATTTTTCACGGAAGATCCGGCCTCTTATTCGGGTTACGACATATCCTCTATCATGGGAGGCCAGGACATGTTTTGAGAATTTTAAAAAGGATATTTTAGGAGCAGTTGTGCATTCCATTGATGAGCAGGTTCCCTTTGTGATTGAGACGGATGCTTCGGATTTTGCAATTGGGGCTACTTTGAACCAAAATGGAAGACCTGTGGCCTTTTTCTCACGTACTTTGAATAATAGTGAAAAAAGACATTCCTCAATAGAAAAAGAGGCATACGCAATAGTAGAAGCATTGCGTAAATGGAGATATTATTTATCGGGGCGACATTTCACGCTGGTAACTGACCAAAAATCTGTGTCCTTTATGTTTGATGTTAAACATTTTGGAAAGATTAAAAATGATAAAATAATGAGATGGAGGATTGAGTTGGCATGTTACCATTTTGACATAGTTTATCGTCCGGGGAAGGATAATGTTGCTGCTGATGCACTGTCAAGGGCTTATTGTTCGGTGATTCACGGAGATACGCTTATTAATCTTCACTGCCTTATGTCATCCTGGGGTTACGAGGATGATACATTTTGTACGCAGTAAGAACTTGCCTTTTTCAGTTGAAGACGTCAAGCGGATGACTTCATCATGTTCTATCTGTGCTCGGTGTAAACCGAATTTTTTTAAGCCTCAACGAGCTCATCTTATAAAGGCTACTTCTCCTTTTGAACGTTTGAGTGTTGATTTTAAGGGACCTCTTCCTTCAACTACTCAAAACCGATATATATTTACTGTTGTGGATGAGTTTTCAAGGTTCCCTTTTGCTTTTCCTTGTGCAGATGTATCAGCTGCTACAGTTATTAAATGTTTGACTCAACTTTTTGTCATCTTTGGGATGCCTGCGTATATCCATTCGGATCAGGGAAGTTCTTTTATGTCTTCCCAGTTGAAGGAATACCTTCAGAGTCGGGGAATTTCTACTAGTAGAACTACCCCGTATAATCCCCAGGGTAATGGACAGTGCGAACGATACAATGGGGTGATCTGGAAGGCAGTTATGTTGGCGTTGACATCCCGGAACCTTAAGAATACACAGTGGGAAATGGTGCTGCCTGATGCCCTGCATTCCATTAGATCATTGCTTTCAACGGCTACTAATGTGACCCCCCATGAAAGGCTCTTTAACTATCCGCGGAGATCTACTACGGGATATTCGGTACCTTCATGGCTTACTATGCAGGGACCTGTGTTGCTTCGACGCCATGTTAGATTGTCAAAATATGACCCCTTGGTGGAGGAGGTGGAGCTGTTGGAGGCAAATTCCCAATATGCTCATATTCGATTCCAAGATGGGAAAGAAAGTACTGTTTCAATTAAAGACTTGGCTCCTTGTGGGGGCCAGCCCTCTTCTGAGGATATTAATAATGGTCATGATTCGGATAAGGTGGATGTTGTTACAGATACTACGAATATTTCCAATCCGATTGCAGATAATCATACTTCTATTAGTCAGCCTTTGATAGATGTTTATGACCGTCCCAGTTCATCTTCTGATGGGATTTCTAATCCGGAAACCGTTGAGAATCGGGATATGGATAGCCTTCCTGTTGAAGATACTTCTGTGCCATCTGGCGTGGGAGGGCAAGGAATTTCACCAAGGTTAAGAAGGTCGACACGAACAAGATATCCGGTCGACCGATTGAAAATGGACTTTTAAATTGATGATGTTTTAAAAATTGTTGAAATATTATAGTATATTGTTTTAGTTGAGAGATACTTAATACTTATGCGTAATGTTATTATTTGTTGTTGTTCATTTAGTATTGTGTTATGTAAATAGTTTTATTCTCGTGCATAGTTTAGTTGTAAATAATTAATTGTAAATTGTAAAAGTTATTAGGTTGGAGTATATTTTAAAAGGAGGGGTGAATGTGGTGATTATTCCTTGATTAGTAAAAGTATTATGATTCGTTGTTTGTTAACTGCCTTGGGATATGTGTTGTAATCTCATTGGTAGTTGATGATCACATGATGTGTTGTGGCTACCTTAAATTCAGTCCTTTTCTAGTCTTAGTTGGGACTGGATGTAGAAAGATATGCTGCTAATTTTAAAGTTAATAAAGCCTAACTTTGGAAGGCAAATCTATTCTTTATTTCAGACCATCAGGTAGGTTCGTAGATTTTTTGCCGGTCGGAAGCATCCACCCACGGGAAGCCTCTGACCACAAATTCAAGCCTAATATTCGCTTCAACCACTCCCTGTGGTAACGAGTTCCACATTCTCACCACCCTCTGGGTAAAGAAGTTTCTTCTGAATTTCCTATTTGATTTCTTGGTGACTCTCTTATATTGATGGCCTCTAGTTTTGCTCTTTCCCACAAGTGGAAACACTCTCTCTATGTCTACTCTATCAAAACCTTTCATAATTTTAAAGACCTCTATTAGGTCACCCCTCAGCCTTCTCTTTTCAAGCCAGCCTGTTCATCCTTTCCTGATGGGTATAACCTTGCATTTCTGGTATTGTTCTTGTAAATCTTTTCTGCACCCTTGCCAGTGCCTCTACATCCTTTTTATAATATGGCGACCAGAATTTTACACAGTACTCCAAGTGTGGTCTAACCAAGGTTCAATGCAAGTTTAGCATAACTTCTCTACTTTTCAATTCTATCCCTCCAGAAATAAACCCTAGTGCTTGCTTTTCTTTATTTATGGCCTTAGTAACCTGCGTCGCTACTTTTAGTGATTTGTGTATTTGTACTTCGAGATCTCTTTGCTCTTCTACCCCATTTAGATTTTATTTTCCAAGTAATATGTGACCTCCTTATTTCTCTTAACAAAATGTAACATCTCACATTTATCTGTCTTGAAATTAATTTGCAATTATATGCCCATTCTGCAAGTTTATTAACGTCTTCCTGTAATTTGTTACAGTCCCCCTCAATATTGACTATCCCCCAATTTGGTGTGATCTGCAAATTTAGAAATTGTGTTTTTGATTGCAAATTCTAAATCGTTAATATAAATTGTGAACAACAGTGGTCCCAGTACTGATCCTTGTGGGACCCCACTTTCCACCTTCAGCCAGCTAGCTATCCATTCTGCTACTTGTCCCCTGACTCCGTATTCTCTGACCTTATTCATTAGTCTATTCTGTGGTACCTTATCAAAGGTCTTTTGGAAATCTAGCTAAATTGCATCTACTGCATTACCCTTGTCTACTCTCTTTGTTACCTCTTCAAAGAATTCAGTGAGGAGGGTCAAGTAAGACTTTCCCTTTTGAAATCCATGCTGACTATTCATTATTATATTTTTGGTTTCTAGATGTTCTTCTATTTTTTTCCTTTAGTAGGGATTCCATTATTTTTCCTACCACCAATGTTAAGCTAACTGGTCTATACTTCCCTGGACATGTTCTATCTCTTCCCTAGATTCTTTTGAAATGCGCAGATGCAACCCGTCCGGACCAGGGGTTTTATTCTGAGTTTGATTAGTTTATTAATATTTCTTCTCTATTTTAAATGCGTTTATATCATTTCTAATCTCATCTTCTGTTTTATGTCCACCTGATCTGTCTCTTTGGAAAATACTGAAGCAATGTAATTATTTAATATTTCTGCCATTTCGCTATCGCTGCCTGTGATTTTATCCTGACCGTCCCTCAGTGGTCATATTCCCATCCCAACTTCCCTCTTTTTTATTTATGTGCCTGTAGAATATTTTACTATTTTGTTTTATGTTCCTTGATAATTTAATTTCATAGTACCTCTTTGCCTTCCTAATTATTTTTTTGACTTCTCTCCTAATCGTTTCAAATTCTCCCTTGTCATGCTCTCCCCTGCTGTCCACGTACTTAGTGTATGCCTCTTTCCTTATCCTCCATTTTTCCCTTATGTCTCTATTCATCCATGGAGCCAAATTAAAAAACAAGACCTCACGGGTGGTAATCTCGGGATTACTACCCGAGCCATGTGCTAATTGGCATAGGGATAGGCAGATCAGGAAGGTGAATGCGTGGCTGAAAATCTAATGTGAGAAGGAGGATTTCATTTCCTGGTACACTGGCATCAATACTGGGACAGAAAGGAGCTGTACAGCTCCACCTGAACAGGGCTGGGACCAGTGTCCTAGCAGCAAGGATAAATAGGGCTGTCGATAAGACTTCAAACTAGTAAGACAGGGGAGGGATCTGGGGAAAATAACAAGTCCAAAGATAAAAGAAATAGGAGATGAGAGTAAAGGTCAGACCAAGGTAAGGAACAAGGGTAACATACATGGTCAGGGAACAAACACAGTTATAAAACAAGTATAAAAGGACTGTTAAAAATAAAGTAAAAGGAACAACTATTAATGACAAATTAAACTGCCTGTACAGCATCCAAAATAGAACGGGGAACTGGAGGCAATAATCCGTAACGAGGAACTAGATGTAATAGGAACAACTGAAACATGGCTACATAAAGAACAGGACTGGCAACTAAATATTTTTTTTACTCGATCCTAGGGCGTCACTGGCAAGGCCAGCATTTATTGCCCTTCCCGAATTGCCCTTGAGAAGGTGGTGGTGAATTGCCCTTGAGAAAGTGGTGGTCAGCCGCCTTCTTGAACCGCTGCAGTCCCTGTGGTAAAGGTACTCCCATAGTGCTGTTGAGGGAGTTCCAGGATTTTGACCTAGCGATGATGAAGGAATGGCGATATATTTCCAAGTCAGGATGTTGTGTGATTTGGAGGGGAACTTGGAAGTGGTGGTGTTCCCATGCGCCTGCTGCCCTTGTCCTTCTAGGTGGAAGAGGTCATGGGTTTGGGAGGTACTGCCGAAGAAGGCTTGGCGAGTTGCTGCAGTGCATCTTGTAGATGGTACACACTGCAGCCACAGTACGCCGGTGGTGGAGGGAGTGAATGTTTAAGGTGGTAGATGGGGTGCCAAACAAGTGGGCTGCTTTGTCCTGAATGGTGTTGAGCTTCTTGAGTGTTGTTGGAGCTGCACTCATCCAGGCAAGTGGAGAGTATTCCATCATACTCCTGACTTGTGCCTTGTAGATGATAGAAAGGCTTTGGGGAGTCAGGAGGTGAGACACTTGCCGTAGAATACCGAGTCTCTGACCTGCTCCTGTGGCCACAGTATTTATGTAGCTGGTCCAGTTAAGTTTCTGGTCAATGGTGACCCCCGGGATGTTGATGGTGGGGGATTCGGCGATGGTAATGCCATTGAATGTCATGGGGCGGCGGTTAGACTCTCGCTTGTTGGAGATAGTCATTGCCTGGCACTTCTGTGGCGCGAATGTTACCTGCCACTTATGAGCCCATGCTTGAACGTCATCCAGGTCTTTTTGCATGCCGGCATGGACTGCTTCCTTATCTGAGGAGTTGTGAATGGTAATGAACACAGTGCAGTCATTAGCGAACATCCCCATTTCTGACGTTATGTTGGAGGGAAGGTCATTGATGAAGCAGCTGAAGATGGTTGGGCCTAGGACACTGCCCTGAGGAACTCCTGCAGCGATGTCCGGGGGCTGTGATGATTGACCTTCAATCACCACAACTATCTTCCTTTGTGCTAGGTATGACTCCAGCCAGATTCCCATTAATTTCAGTTTTACTAGGGCTCCTTCATGCCACACTTGGTCAGATGCTGCCTTGATGTCAAGGGCTGCCACTCTCACCTCACCTCTGGCATTCAGTTTTTTTGTCCATGTTTGGACCAAGGTAATGAGGTCGGGAGCCATGTGGTTTTGGCGGAACCCAAACTGGGCATCAGTGAGCAGGTTATTGGTGAGTAAGTGCCACTTGATAGCACTGTCGATGACACTTTCCATCACTTTGCTGATAATTGGGAGTAGACTGATGGGGCAGTAATTGGCCGGATTGGATTTGTCCTGCTTTTGTGGACAGGACATACCTGGGCAGTTTTCCACATTGTCGGATAGATGCCAGTGTTGTAGCTGTACTGGAACAGCTTGGCTAGAGGTACGGCTAGTTCTGGAGCACAAGTCTTCAGCATGATAGCCGGGATGTTGTCAGGGCCCACAGCCTTTGCTGTATCCAGTGCGCTCAGCCATTTCTTGATATCATGTGGAGTGAATCGAATTGGCTGAAGACTGACTTCTGTGATGGTGGGGACTTCAGGAGGAGGCCGAGATGGATCATCCACTCGGCACTTCTGGCTGAAGATGGTTGCAAATGCTTAGCCTTGTCTTTTGCAGAGCGAGAGCGGCAAAACCCGGGAAAGTTCAAAAGCAGCAGGAGCAGAGCGAGAGCGCCAAAACCAGGAGAGTTCAAAAGCAGCGGGAGCAGAGTGAGAGCGCCAAAATCCGGGAGAGTTCAAAAGCAGCGGGAGCAGAGCGAGAGCGCCAAAACCCGGGAGAGTTCAAAAGCAGTGGGAGCAGAGCGAGAGCGCCAAAACCCAGGAGAGTTAAAAAACAGCAGGAGCAGAGCGAGAGCGCCAAAACCCGGGAGAGTTCAAAAGCAGTGGGAGCAGAGCGAGAGCGCCAAAACCCAGGAGAGTTAAAAAACAGCAGGAGCAGAGCGAGAGCGCCAAAACCAGGAGAGTTCAAAAATAGCGGGAGCAGAGCGAGAGCGCCAAAATCCGGGAGAGTTCAAAAGCAGCAGAGCGAGAGCGCCAAAACCCGGGAGAGTTCAAAAATAGCGGGAGCTCGCTGTGATACAACGGACTGGTGAGTGTAAAGAAGTAAAAAGGAATCGAAATGTGATGTCACCAGAAAGCAGGTGAGTGATTAGTTGGTGAGTATTTCTCTATTTCTCGCTTTTTTCCCCAAACTTGAGCGTCTACATTTAAGTGCCTTGGTGCAGATTAAAAGATATAAGTGTTCCAAATTTTAAAACTAATTAATTAATTGAGATGGGAGACCGGGCAATGTGGTGTTGTTGTTGCATGTGGGAGCTTGTGGACACCATTGTGGTCCAGGGCGACCACATCTGCAGCATATGTTGGCTGCTTAAGGAACTTCGGCTCAGAGTTGATGAGCTGTTGTCCGAGCTTCAGACACTGCGACACATTAGTGAGGGGGAGCATTACCTGGACACTGTGTTCCAGGAGGCAGTCACACCCACTAGAATAATTACTTCCAATTTGTCCCATGGTCAGGGACAGGAGGGTGTGACTACAAGCAAGGCAGGTATTGGGATCCAGGAGGTAGTGGTGGAGGAGCCTTGGCCTTGTCCAACAGGTATGAGATTCTTGCTCCCTGTGTGGACGAGGCCTGGGACTGCAGGGAGGATGAGCAAACTGACCACAGCACCGTGGTACAGGGAGCCATTCAAGCAGGGGGAGCAAAAAGAAATGTTGTAGTGATTGGGGATATTAGATCCGTGTATCTTGATGTTGTGTGTCCTTCAATAACTTGACAAGAGACTGCAGGGAACAATCAACAGGTGTTTACTGGAAGAGGGTTACTCTAAAATTAACTGTACAGATCCCTACTCAGGGTTTATATACAGGTGTGGTCACTGCCAGTACTACAGTACACAGGAGCTGTGAAAAGTAGTTCTCCCCTTAAAGGTACATACACTACAATTCCTCCCCTTTCAGATTAACAGTAACATAACATTCATTTAACAATTAAATATCAACTAATTACAATTAACACTTTTAACATGCAACATTAACTGAAAATAGTCCATTTATAAATTCAGTCTTTGGGGCGGCTTCCTGATCCTTACTGGATAGCGCCTTTCCTGAGTGTCTTGCTCTTGGTGCGGAGGCGATTCTAGCCCCCTGTCGTCGGTTGGTTCATCAGCTTCCGATGCTACTGTTTCTGGGGTAGATGCTACCTGTATGTCAGGTCCATCACCAGGTACGCGAGACATGGGGGGTTGACTCATTCCTGTGACTCTAGGATCTGGTCGACATGGTGTCTCACAATGTTCTCCCCAACATCCACTGTGCACATTAGTGACCCCTGCCGTGTGCATATCGTTCCTGGTTGCCATTTCTCTGTTCGGTAGTCGCGGGCCAAGACTGGTTGCCCTACATTGAAGCTCCTTGACGGCTTCTCATTGATGTGCTGGAATTGCTTATTCTCAACATCTCTTCGTACATTTGGTCTGAGCAAATCCAGACGAGATCTCAACCTTCAGTTAAAGAACATCATGGCCGGGGTCTGGTTGGTGACTGCATGTGTCACATTTCTGTAGGCTAACAGGAAATTGTCCACCTTATGCTGCAGTGGAATGTCGTCATCGCACATGGCCCTTACTGCTTTTTTAAAGGTTTGTACGAACCTCTCAGCCAATCCATTTGTGGCTGGATGATACGGGGCGGATGTGTAATGCCTTACCCCATTCCTTTTCATAAATCTTCGAAACTCTTCGGACACAAACTGTGGTCCGTTATCAGAGCAAATCTGCTCTGGCAAGCCGTTCCTGGCAAATATGGTCCGTAGGACTGCAATAGTTTTCTCCGTGGTGGTGGAGGACATTTTGATCACCTCAGGCCATTTCGAGTGTGCATCCACGGCTATTAAAAACATTGAGTCCATGAATGGACCAGCAAAATCAATATGCACCCGTTGCCATGGAGATGAGGGCCACTCCCATGGGTGTAGAGGGGCATGTGGTGGTGCATTTTGGACCTTCTGGCATCCTGAGCAGCTCTTTGTCAGGTCCTCGATTTGCTGATCGATCCCCGGCCACCACACATAAGCCCTAGCAAGGCTTTTCATTTTCACCCCTCCCAGATGGCCTTCATGAAGCTCATTGAGCACTCTCTCCATAACTTGGGTGGCATTACCACTCAGGATCCACACATCAAGGTCCCCTGGCATACTGACAGCTGTTCTCTTCTGGATGAGAATGCTGGCAACAGTGAGTCGCCATGTGTTGGCCATCCCTTCACCGTCAAGTCATATACCCGAGACAGTGTCGGGTCATTTCGGGTCTCCTTCTCTATATCAGCGTTAGTTACTGGCAAGCGTTCAATTATAGTCGAATAAAATATTTCGACAGGGTCCACTGCTGGTGCTTCCTCCGCAGTAGGCAGTGGCAGGTGTGATAGCCCATCAGCGTTTCCATGCTGTTTCGTGCCCTTATACTCGATTTCATATTGGTTCGCCCCTAGAAAAAGGGACCATCTTTGTAGCCGTTGCGCAGTCATCACCGGAACGCCCTTCTTTGGATTAAAGATGGAGACAAGTGGTTGGTGGTCAGTCAGCAAGATGAACTTCTGCCCGTGCAGATAGTGGTTGAACTTTTTCACTCCCCACACTTGGCTGAGGGCCTCCCTGTCAATCTGGGTGTAGTTACGCTCGGCTGAGGTTAGTGACCGAGACACAAAGGCTACCGGCCTGTCCGAGCCGTCCGGGAATTTGTGCGACAGCACCGCTCCAATACCATAGGGTGATGCATCACACGCCAACCGAATTGGTAGTGCTGGGTTGAAATGAGCCAACACCTCTTTTGATGTGATCAATTCTTTGCACTTCTGGAAAGCTCGTTTACATTCGTCATTCCACTTCCATGGTACCCCCGTTTGCAGTAGGGTGTTCAGTGGGTGTAGTACTGTAGACAAATTCGGCAAGAACTTATGGTAGTAGTTCACCAGCCCGAGGAACGACCTCAGTTGTGACACATTTTCCGGTGCTGGAGCCTTGACTACTGCCTCAATCTTTTCAGGGGACTTATGTAACCCCTCTTCATCAATAACGTGGCCACAATACGAGATCTGCTTCTGGAAAAACTCGCATTTGTGGCGATTTGCTCGGAGCCCATATTCCTTCAATCTAGTGAGCACCTGCTCCAGGTTGGCGAGGTGATCATTGTCATTTTCGCCCGTGACCAGGATGTCGTCCAAATAACACTGGGTCCCTGGAATCCCTTGCAGGACTTGATCCATTGCCCTTTGCCAAATAGCTGGAGCTGATGCTACCCCGAACACCAGCCGGTTGTATTGGTAGAGACCTTTATGAGTGTTGATCGTGAGGTACTGTTTCAAGGCTTCTTCTACCTCCATTTGCAGGTACGCCTGGGCCTGATCAATCTTAGTGAAGCGTTTCCCTCCAGATAGCGAGGCGAAAATATCTTCAATCCGCGGAAGCGGATATTGTACCGTGTGAAGGACTGGGTTCACTGTCACCTTAAAGTCCCCACAGATGCGAACCTTCTTTGGTTCCCCAGGCGTATTACTCAACGACCTCTTCATTACAGGAACGATGGGTGTAGCCCACTCGCTCCAGTCCACTTTGGACAGTACTCCTGAATGTTCCAAACCTTTCAGCGCTGCTTCGACGGCTGGGCGGATCGCATAAGGCACCGGTCTGGCCTTAAAAAAAACTTTGGGCTTGCATTTTCCTCTATTTTGATCATCACTGTTATGCCTTTTAGTGTTCCGAGTCCCTCCTGGAACACTTCTTGTGCGTCAGTTAGCATTTTTGACAGTCGTCCAGGTGTGACGTCATCATCCTTTTTGGCATCTACAGTCAGTGCTTGCATGGAATGCCAATCTAGTTGTATCTTCCAGATCCATTCACGTCCTAGTAGTGGTGGTTATCCATCTGGCAATACATATAGGTCCATTGTTGGCGTTTCCTTGCCGTTATATATAACGTTCACCCTTATTTTTCCTTTGGGGTAGACTTTTTGCCCCGTGTACGTCTTCAAGACAATCTCTGTATCTCTCAAGGGTATATGTGAGAATAGCCGCTTGTAGTCCCTTCGGTTTATGACTGTTAGGGCTGATCCTGTGTCCAATTCCATATTCACTTGGACTCCGACTATCTTGAGCGTGACCCAGATAGTTTGGTGATCCTCGATTTTGATCACATTATGTAGTTTCAGACAACCCAGCTCCTTGCTTCCGGAGTCTGTATCACTTTTCTGTTCATCTGAACTACTCTCCGTCACCTTATGTACCTTCTTGTACTTCTCCTGTGGAGATTTCTTGCTGCTGGTTTTTTTCCCCGACCTGCGGACTCTTGCTATGTGTCCTACTTTTCCACACTGTCTGCACACTTTGTCCTTGAACCAGCAATCATTATGGTCGTGTGTTCTGCTGCAGCGATAGCACTTCACTGTTCCGTATGACATTTCATTTGTGCCATATTCTTGCGGTCTCCGTTGTATCTCTGCAGCGCCCTATGCGGCTGCTTCGTGTGATACTGCCATGCTGAAAGCCTTGTCCAGCGGAAGATCCTTTTCTGATAGAAGCCGTTTCTGGGTTCCTTCACTTTGAAGCCCACACACAAACTTGTCCCTTAAAGTATCTGCTAGTCCCGTTCCAAACTGGCAGTGTTTCGATAGCTTGCGCAGTTCCGTTAAATACTCAGCATTACTTTCATCTTTTTGCTGGTTCCTTTTGTGAAACTTAAATCTTTCTGTTATCAGCAGCGGTGTGGGGTTTAAGTGGTCCTGTAGGATTGACACTATGTTTTCAAAATCCTTTTCCATTGGCTTCTCTGGGGTTACTAGGTTTCGCAGTAAGCCTTACGTTTTTGCACCCATTGAATTCAACAATACCAGTGCTTTCCTGTCATCTGGCACTTCATTCGCCTTGCAGTACACTTCTATGCGTTCGACATATGTCGCCGAATCTTTGACTTCATTGTCGAACGTTGTGACGCTGCCACTCTTCGGCATCCCTGGGTGTGGTTTGACTGGCTCAAAATGGCGTCTCCTGCGCTCTCCCTTCTTCTCCGCTGCGGCTCAAAATGCCGTCTCCCGTGCTCTCCCTTCTCCGCTGCGGCTCAAAATGGCGTCCCCCGCACTTTCCTTTCTTCCCCGCTGACGCCGCTCGGCCCTTGAACACCGGCTGCGCTCTGCGCGCTCTCGTTGACGCCGCTCCTCGCTCTTCTCCCGTTGACGCCGCTCGGTCCTGAACACCGGCAGCGCCCTGTGCGCTCTACCCTCTCTCTTCTCCCATCGACGCTGCTCGGCCTTTTTCTGTGCCGTCGGTCGGCTCTAGCTGCCGCTGTCCGGGAAGGGCCTGCGCCGTACCTGTTGCCAGCCCGTTTCGCTGGACCACCGTGACTGTAGAACCAAGCCCAGCTCTCAACAGCCTCCCCTGCGATGCTCAAGTCTCTGCTGGATGGTCGAAGCCCGTATTTCTGGATTTGGCCTTCTTCGTTCACTGTTCTCCAGGAGCGAATCCCTGGGAGGTGATGCAGAGTTGCAGGTAGGTTTGAATCTTCTCGTCGCCAATGTTAGATCCGTGTATGTTGATGTTGTGTGTCCTTCAATAACTTGACGAGACTGCAGGGAACAATCAACAGGTGTTTACTGGATGAGGGTTACTCTAAAACTAAACGTACAGATCCCTACTCAGGGTTTATATACAGGTGTGGTCACTGCCGGTACTACAGTATACAGGAGCTGTAAAAAGTAGTTCTCCCCTTAAAGGTACATACACTACAGGGGACAGTATAGTGAGTGGGATAGATACTGTTCTCTGCAGCCGAGAGCATGAGCCCCGAAGGCTGTGTTGCCTGCCCGGTGCCAGGATTAAGGACATCTCCTCTGGGCTGGAGAGAAACTTGGAGTGGGAGGGGGAAGATCCAGTTGTCATGGTCCACGTAGGTACCAATGACATAGGTAGGACTGTGGTAAACCACTGTTGTTCACTTCACTGTTGTTCACTGTTGTTCACTTCACTGTTGTTCACTCTTGCTCATTGTTGTACCTGCCTGTGCATGCCTCAGCTGGCTCCGCCCCTGGCTCCACTCATATGCCCTGGTATAAAGGTGGCTGCTCTGCAGTTTCCCAGGCATTCAGGACCGGTCGACCACTAGAGGCATGCCTTCGTTCTTTAGATAATTAAAGCCTGTTTGTTACTCTCTTAACTTCCAGTCTTTCTCAGTAATTGATAGCGCATCAATTTTATTAGCTAAACTTTTTTTTCGATGGAGCAAATCCTCAAACCAGCACGCCTGGAACTAGACCCTCAAGAGGCGGATTCATCTACCAAGTTCGCACACTGGCTGCGATGCTTCGAATTTTTCCTAGAAGCCTCTGTCGAAACTGTTCAAAACGATGGCGACAAACTAAGGGTTCTGACCTCCAAGGTGAACCACCAAGCTTATTCGCTCATCCAAGATGCGACTACCTAGAAGAGTGCTCTCGACCTCCTTAAAGAACAGTACGCACGCCCGGTAAATGAGGTTTACGCCAGACACCTCCTGGGGTCCCGCAAACAGCAACCCGGGGAATCGATGGAGGTATACCTACGGGCGCTGAAGGTGCTCGGCCAGGCCTGCAAATGTAAAGAGGTGTCGGCCGCGGTGTACACGGAGGAACTTGTCCGGGACGCCTTCGTCGCGGGTCTCAGGTCCAACTACACCCGGCAGAGACTGTTGGAGCAGGGCGAACTCGACCTGAAGAAGGCCATGGCCCTCACACTCTCGCTAGACGTGGCCCACCGGAATATGGACGCCTACTCCCCTGACCGCGCGGCCGCATCGTGGATGGCGCGGGCCCCGCCATCCTGGGACACGGTAGGACCGCCACCCTGCGCCGCGCCACCCCCGTCACATCCCGCCAACGGCCCAACTTCTGCAGCGATGTCCCGGGGCCCGAAGTGTTACTTCTGTTGTCAAGCCAAACACCCCAGAGCGCGCTGCCCGGCGAAAAATGCTACTTGCTCTGGTTGTGGGAAGAAAGGGCACTACGCCAGCGTCTGCAAGGCTAAACCTACCCCAAACTCCAGCAGTGCCGCGTGTGGGCCGAGCGGGCCGCCATCTTGGACGCCGCCATCTTGGACGCCATCTTGTACGCCTCCAGCCGCATGTGGATCATGGGCGCCGCCATCTTGGACGCCATCTTGGACGCCTTCGACCATGGGTGATCTGTTCCGGCCGCCATTTTTGCAACGGGCCCCCGACTCACCCACCGCCTCACCTGATGACTGCAGCGACACGCCTGACCCTACGCTGGCCTCCGTTACACTGGACCAATCTAGACCTCACCAACTAGCCAGGTCCATGATGGACATTAAGGTAAACGGCCACGCCACGACCTGCCTTTTCGACTGCGGGAGCGCGGAGAGCTTTATCCACCCCGACACGGTGCGGCGTTACACTCTCCCGGTCCTGCCAGCGCGCCACCGGGTCTCGATGGCCTCCAAGTCCCATTCAGCGGACGTCGGCGGCTACTGCGTGGTGACCCTTTCGGTGAGGGGCACAGAGTACAGAAACTTTAAACTGCTTGTCCTGCCCCATCTCTGTGCTGCCGTTCTACTGGGGTTGGATTTTCAGTGCCACCTTAAGAGTGTCACGATGGCGTACGGTGGACTCCTTCCCCCACTCACAGTCTGCAACCAGCAGTTTTCAAATTGCCCGCCACGCACCTTTTGCAGCCTCTCCACGCTTAAAGTCACCCGCCCCCCCCCCCGTTGTTCGCCAACCTCGCCCACGACTGTAAGCCCATCGCCAGCAAAAGCAGGCGATACACCGCTGGTGACAGAGTTTTTATTAAATCTGAGGTGGAGCGGCTCCTGAAGGAGGGGATTATTGAAGCTAACACCAGCCCCTGGCGAGCCCAGGTTGTGGTCATCAAGACCGGCGAGAAGCAGTGCCTGGTCATTGACAACAACCAAACAATAAATCGATATACCCAACTGGACGCATACCACCTCCCCCGCATATCTGATATGGTCAATCAGATCGCACAATACCGCGTATTCTCCACCATTGACCTTAAGTCAGCATATCACCAACTCCCTATCCGCTATGAGGACCGCCAGTATACTGCCTTCGAGGCAAACGGCCGCCTCTACCACTTCCTTCGGGTTCCCTTCGGCGTCACCAACGGGGTCTCTGTTTTCCAAAGGGAGATGGACCGGATGGTTGACCAGAATGCGTTGCAGGCCACTTTTCCCTACCTGGACAATGTGACCATCTGCGGCCATGACCTGCAGGACCATGACGCCAACCTCGACAAATTCCTCCGCACTGCCCAACTCCTAAACCTTACGTATAACAAGGAGAAGTGCATATTCCGCACAACCCGCCTCGCTATCCTTGGCTGTGTTGTGGAACACGGAGTCATCGGCCCCGACCCCGACCGGATGTGTCCCCTTATGGACCTCCCACTGCCTCAAGGCCCTGAAGAGATGCCTGGGGTTTTTCTCCTACTACGCCCAGTGGGTCCCTAATTATGCGGACAAAGCCCGTCCACTTATCAAGTCCACCTCTTTTCCCCTGGCGGCAGAGGCCGGCCTAGCCTTCCACCGTATCAAAGAGGACATTGCTAAAGCCACCATGCACGCGGTGGACGAGTCCATCCCTTTCCAGGTGGAGAGCGATGCGTCCAACTTTGCCCTGGCCGCTACCCTTAACCAGGCGGGAAGGCCCGTGGCCTTCTTTTCACGAACCCTCCAAGGCTCCGAAATCAGACACTCCTCTGTCGAAAAGGAGGCCCAGGCCATTGTGGAAGCTGTGCGACATTGGAGGCATTACCTGGCCGGAAAACGATTCACCCTACTCACTGACCAGCGTTCAGTTGCTTTTATGTTTAATAACAAGCAGAGGGGCAAAATCAAAAATGACAAGATTTGAGGTGGAGAATTGAACTTTCCACCAACAATTACGATATCTTGTACCGGCCCGGGAAACTCAATGAGCCCCCGGATGCTCTATCGCGTGGCACCTGCGCCAACGCACAGGTTGATAGACTGCGGGCCCTCCACAATGACCTCTGCCACCCGGGGGTCACCAGGTTCTTCCATTTCATCAAGGCCCGCAACCTGCCTTACTCCATTGAGGAGGTCAGGACCATGACCAGGAACTGCCAAATCTGCGCTGAGTGCAAACCGCACTTTTATAGACCAGACAGGGCTCACCTGATAAAAGCCACTCGCCCCTTCGAGCGCCTGAGCGTTGATTTTAAAGGGCCTCTCCCCTCCTCCGACCGCAATGTGTACTTCCTCAACATTATTGATGAGTACTCCCGTTTCCCGTTTGCCATCCCCTGCCCGGACATGACCAGTGCCACGGTCATTAAATGTCTGAATGACCTCTTCACCCTGTTCGGTTTCCCCAGCTATATCCATAGCGACTGGGGCTCATCGTTTATGAGCGACGAACTCCATCAGTACCTGCTCGCTAGGGGTATTGCCACAAGCAGGACCACCAGTTACAACCCCCGGGGGAACGGACAGGTGGAAAGAGAGAATGCGACAGTTTGGAATGCCGCCCTGCTAGCCTTAAAGTCTAGGGGCATTCCGACCTCCCGCTGGCAGGATGTGCTCCCCGATGCGCTCCACTCTATTCGGTCACTGCTCTGCACTGCCACTAACTCCACCCCTCATGAGAAAATGTTTGTCTTCCCAAGGAAGTCCACATCGGGGACATCGCTACCACCATGGCTGACGTCCCCAGGGCCGGTCCTACTGAGAAGACACGTGAGGACCCATAAAATGGACCCCCTGGTCGAGAGGGTCGACCTCCTCCACACCAAGCCCCAGTATGCTTACATTGCGTACCCGGACGGGCGGGAGGACACAGTCTCCATACGAGACCTCGCACCCTCGGGGGCCCCTGAAACCAACATCACCGCTACCCACAATGTACCGGCGGCAACGGACCCATACCTAACCCCTGTAGACGGCACGCCGTGGCCCCGTGACCCGCCATTGATCACCAACCAACTCAACACCCAGGAGGACGACACGCCAGTGCTCCGGCCCACGCGGGACTCGGCGTCGGAAGCTGCACCACCTCAGCCGTCGCCACGACGATCACGACGGCATACAAGACCCCCAGAAAGACTTAATTATACGAACTTTTAATACACTTCACCCCGTCGGACTCATTTTTTAAGCAAGGGGTGAATGTGGTAAACCACTGTTGTTCACTTCACTGTTGTTCACTTCATTGTTGTTCACTCTTGCCCATTGTTGTACCTGTCTGTGCATGCCTCAGCTGGCTCCGCCCCTGGCTCCACCCATATGCCCTGGTATAAAGGTGGCTGCTCTGCAGTTCCCCAGGCATTCAGGACCGGTCGACCACTAGAGGCATGCCTTCGTTCTTTAGCTAATAAAAGCCTGTTTGTTACTCTCTTAACTTCCAGTCTTTCTCAGTAATTGATAGCGCATCAAGGACAAATAAAGAGATTCTGCTGAGAGAGTATGAGCAGCTGGGGGCTAAATTAAAAAGCAGAACCACAAAGGTAATAATCTCTGGATTACTACCTGAGCCACGAGCGAATTTGCATAGGGTAATTAAGATCAGAGAAATGAACGAGTGGCTCAAAGACTGGTGTGGGAGAAATGGGTTTTGATTTGTGGGGCACTGGCACCAGTACTGGGGTAAGAGGGAGCTGTTCCATTTGGACGGGCTTCACTTGAACCATGCTGGGCTAGAGTCCTGGCAAATCGAATAACTAGGGCTGTAGAGAGGGCTTTAAACTAAATAGTGGGGGGGAGGATCCAGGTGAGCGAGAAAATAAAAAGTCAATGAGAAATGAGAAAGCAATAGAGCAGGCTAGAGATGGGGGAAATAATAACCAGAGTGTGACAGGAAGGGACAGAATGTTTAAAAATAAGCGTGTAACAGAAAAAAAGGCCAAAACAAGGAAAAATGGTAAAAACCCAAAGCTAAAAGCTCTATATCTGAATGCACGCAGCATTCGTAACAAGATAAATGAGTTGACGGCACAAATGGGTATGATCTGATCGCTATTACAGAGATGTGGTTATAAGGCGACCAGGGCTGGGAACTGAATATTCCAGGGTATATGATAATTCGGAAGGATAGAAACAAAGAAAAGGGAGGTGGGGTGGCTTTGTTGGTAAAAGATGGGATCAATGCAGTGGTGAGAAGTGATATTGGCTCAGTAGATCAAGATGTAGAATTGGTTTGGGTGGAGATAAAAAATAATAAGGGGAAAAAGTCTCTGGTGGGCATAGTCTACAGGCCCCTGAACAGTAGCAATGCTGTTGGACAGAGTATATATCAACAAATAATGGAGGCTGTAAAAAAGGTGCAGTAATAATCATGGGTGATTTTAATCTCCATATTGATTGGAAAAATCAAATTGGCCATGGTAACCTGGAGGAGGAGTTCATAGAGTGCATCCGGGATGTTTTTCTAGAACAGTATTGACATAAGAAAACTACTAGGCACTTGGTCTAAGTGTTAAACAAAGCTTTAATCAACTGTTTTACAACATGGAGGTCTAGTTGTGTCCTTCACTAGTTCCTGTTAAGAATGTCCTGCGCAAGCTGGGCCTGTGCCCAAGTATTTATACTCTCCCTGGACAGCACCACCCGCAGGCCGCTCAGTATTATTTCATAAGTCTTTCTTTCATGCATGACTGATTCATGTCAAGTATGTAATTGAACCAATCAGGGAGCAGGCTATCTTGGATCTGGTACTATGTAATGAGACAGAATTAATAAATGATCTCATAGTAAAGGATCCTCCAGGAAAGAGTGATCATAACATGGTTGAATTTCAAATTCAGTTGGAAGATGAGAAAGTTGTATCCCAAACCAGTGTCCTGATCTTAAACAAAGGCAATTATAATGGCATGAGGGCAGAACTGGCTAAAGTGGCCTGGCAAAACAAATTAAAGGGTAAGAAAGTTGAAATGCAGTGGTGCACATTTAAGGAGATATTTCATAACTCTCAACAAAAATATATTCCAGTGAGAAAGAAAGATTTTAAGAGAAGGGTGCACCATCCGTGGCTAACTAAGGAAGTAAAGGATGGTATCAAATTAAAAATGAAGGCATACAATGTTGCCAAGATTGGTGGGAGACCAGAGGATTGGGACATTTTAAAAAACCAACAAAGGATGACTAAAAGAATAATAAAGAGAGAGAAGATGAATTCTGAGAGTAAGCTGGCAAGAAACATTAAAACAGATAGTAAGAGCTTCTACAAATATATAAGAAGGAATAGGGTAGCCCAAGTAAACGTCATTCCCTTAGAGGATGAGACTGGGGAACTAATAACGGGGAACGAGGAAATGGCAGACTCTGAACAAATATTTTGCATCTGTCTTCACTGTGGAAGACACTAACAACATTCCAATAATGCATAATCAAGGGGCCACAGGGAGTGGGGAACTAAAGACAATCACTCTCACTAAGGAAATAGTACTCGGTAAAATAATGGGACTAAAAGACAACAAGTCCCCTGGGCCAGATGGCCTGCATCCCAGGGTCTTAAAAGAAGTGGCTGCAGAGATAGTGGATGCATTGGTTTCAATATACCAAAATTCCCTGGACTCTGGAGAGATCCCAGCAGATTGGAAAACCGCTAATGTAACACCCCTATTTAAGAAAGGAGGGAGACAGAAAGCAGGAAACTATAGACCAGTTAGCCTAACATCTGTCATTGGGAAAATGCTGGCGTCCTTCATTAAGGAAGCAGTAGCAGGGCATTTAGAAAAACATACTGCAGTCAAACAGAGTCAGCATGGTTTTAGGAAAGGGAAATCATGTTTAACAAATTTGCTGGAGTTCTTTGAGGATGTAACAAGCAGGGTGGACAAGGGTGAGCCAGTGAATGTGGTGTATTTAGATTTCCAGAAGGCATTCGATAAGGTGCCACATAAAAGGTTACTGCATAAGATAAGAGCTCACGGAGTTGGGGGTAATATATTAGCATGGATAGAGAATTGGCTAGCTAACAGAAAGCAGAGAGTCGGGATAAATGGGTCATTTTCTGGTTGGCAAACAGTAACTAGTGGGGTGCCACAAGGATCAGTGCTGGGGCCCCAACTATTTACAATCTACATTAATGACTTGGATGAAGGGATCGAGTGTAATATAGCCAAGTTTGTGGATGATACAAAGATCAATGGGAAAGCAAGCTGTGCAGAGGACTCAAAGAATCTGCAAAGGGATATAGACAGGCTAGGTGAGTGGGCAAACATTTGGCAGATGGAGTATAATGTGGGAAAGTGCGAGGTTATCCACTTTGGCAGGAAAAATAAAAAAGCAAACCATTATTTAAATGGAGAGAGATTACAAAATGCTACAGTTCGGAGGGACCTGGGGGTCCCTGTGCATGAAACACAAAAAGTTAGTATGCAGATACAGCAAGTAATCAAAAAGCCAAATGGAATGTTGGCCTTTATTTCAAGGGGGTTGGAGTATAAAAGCAGGGAAGTCCTGCTACAACTGTACAAGGTATTGGTGAGACCACACCTTGAGTACTGTGTACAGTTTTGGTCTCCTTATTTAAGGAAGGATATACTTGCATTGGACGCAGTTTAGACGATTCACTAGGTTAATTCCAGAGATGAGGGGCTGGATTTTGCCAGCCCTGGGGAGGTGGGTTTGGAGGCGGGACTGCTGGGAAAATGGCAGAATTTGGGGGCGGGTGCCCAACCCGCCTCCATGCCATCTTGCCAGGAGGCGGGTAGCCGACCCGCTCCAGGTCCCGCCTCCTCGAGGTGGGAAGGGGATTAATGCCAATTAACTGCCTGTTAACAGGTAGTTAACAGGCAGCTTTTTGGCTAATCCCTATTTTGAACCCTGAAGTGTGGGCTTCCCGATGGCTCCGAACCTCACCAGGGTCAGCGAGGTGGGCCGTCGGTCTGCTGGTGTCGGAGGGGCCGAGATGTCCGGTGTGCAGGTGAGTAATGGGTGCATATGTGCAGAGGTAAGTGCGTGAGGTGTGTGTAAAGTGTTTTAATAAGTTTTGCTTACCTTTACTTCTTCCTGCAGGCTTCCTCCCTTCAGGTCTCAGGAGTCCCTCAGCTCACTGGCACAGAAAGCAAAATGGCCGCTGAACTGTCAAAAGCTGCAGCCTTCTGCTTTCTGGTCAGGAAGGCTTTCTAATTGAGTCTTGAGTAAAGACACAACTTAGAAGACAGATTGTTAGTGTTTGACAGCTTCACAGAGCTGTCAAAGGATGACATTTCATCTGTCAAAAGCTCTTGACAGATGAAACGGCACTCGCTGATGTCACCTGTAACTGGCTTTCCCTTAATTGGCCTGCTAAGCCTGCTGGGCGAGCTTAACAAGGTCAATCAAGTGAAAATAGCGTGGGTTGGCCACAAGTCGATGGAAGCGGGACTAAAACCCAACAAGTGGGAGTCCCGCCTCCAAAAGCTCCCCATTGACAAAATCCAGCCCGAGGGGTTTGACTTATGAGGAAAGTTTGAGCAGACTGGGCCTATACTCATTGGAATTTAGAAGAATGAGATGTGATCTTATCGAAACATATAAGATACTGAGGGGGCTCGACAGGGTAGATACAGAGAGGATGTTTCCCCTCATGGGGAAATCTAGAACTCAGGGGCACAGTCTCAATAAAGGGTCGCCCTTTTAGAACTGAGATGAGGAGGACCTTCTTCTCTCAGAGGGTCGTAAATTTGTGGAATTCTCTGCCCCAGAGAGCTGTGGAGGCTGGGTCATTAAATACATTTAAAGTGGAGATAGACAAATTTTTGCAAGATAAGGGAGTGAAGGATTATGGGGAGCGGGCTGGGAAGTGGCTTTGAGCCCTATATCAGCCATGATCTCATTGAATGGCAGAGCAGGCTCGAGGGGCCAAGTGGCCTATTCCTGCTCCTATTTCTTATGTTCGCACGTGCTGGGCTCCACTATCATTGAGGACGGGGATATTCGTGGAGCCTCCTCCTCCCGTTAGTTGTTTAATGGTCCACCACCATTCACGACTGGATGTGGAAGGACTGCAGAGCTTTAATCTAATCCGTTGATTGTGGGATCTGTCTATAGCATGGTGCTTCCACTGTTTAGCATGCATCTAGTCCTGTGTTGCAGCTTCCCCAGGTTGGCACCTTATTTTTAGGTACACCTGGTGCTGCTCCTGGCATGCTCTTCTACACTCCTTATTGAACCAGAGTTGGTCCCCTGGCTTGATGGGAATGGTAGAGTGAGGGATATGCTGGGCCATGAGGTTAGAGATTGTGGTGGAATACAATTCGGCAGCTGCTGATGGCGCACAGTGCCTCATGGATGCCCAATTTTGAGCTGCTGGATCGGTTCTCAATCTATCCGATTTAGCACGGTGTTAGTACCACACAACATGATGGAGGGTGTCCTCAGTGTGAAACATAGAAGATAGGAGCAGGAGTAGGCCATTTGGCCCCTCAAGCCTGTTCTGCCATTTAATGAGATCATGGTTGATCATCTAAATTCAGTACCCTGTCCCTGCTTTCTCCCCATATCCCTTGATCCCTTTAGCCTTAAGAAATATATCTAACTCCTTCTTGAATATATTTAATGAATTGGCCTCAACTGCCTTGTGTGGTAGAGAATTCCACAGGTTCACCACTCTCTGGGTGAAGAAATTCCTCCTCATCTCAGTCCTAAATGGCTTACCCCTTATCCTTAGACTGTGACCCCTGGTTCTGGACTCACCCGCCATCGGGAACAACCTTCTGCATCTAGCCTGTCTAGTCCTGTTAGAATTTTATAAGTTTCAATGAGATCCCCTCTCATTCTTCTAAACTCTAGCGAATATAAGCCTAATCGACCCAATCTCTCCTCATACGTCATTCCTGCCATCCCAGGTATCAGTCTGGTGAATCTTTGCTGGACTTCCTCCATGGCAAGAACATCCTTCTTCAGACAAGGCGACCAAAACTGCACACAATACTCAAGGTGTGGTCTCACCAAGGCCTTGTACAACTGCAGCAAGACATCCTTACTCCTGTACTCACATCCTCTCGCTATGAAGGCCAACATACCATTTGCCTTCTTAACCACCTGCTGCAACTGCATGCTTACCTTCAGTGATTGGTGCAGAAGAACACCCAGGTCTCATTGCACTTCCCCTTTTCCCAATCTATTGCCGTTCAGATAATAATCTGTCTTCCTGTTTTTGCCACCAAAGTGGATAACCTCGCATTTATCCACATTATACTGCATTTGCCATGCATCTGCCCAATCGCCCAACCTGTCCAAATCATCCTGGAGTTTCTCTGCATCGTCCTCATAGCACACGCGCCCACCCAGCTTTGTGTCATCTGCAAACTTGGAGATATTACATCTCGTTCCCTCGTCTAGATCATTTATATATATCGTGAATAGCTGGGGTCCTAGCACTGATCCCTGCGGTACCCCACTAGTCACTGCCTGCAACTCGGAAAAAGACCCGTTTATTCCAACTCTTTGCTTCCTGTCTGCCAACCAGTTCTCTATCCAAGACAGTACCTTACCCCCAATCCCGTGTGCTTTAACTTTGCATGCTAATCTCTTATGCGGGACCTTATCGAAAGCCTTTTGAAAGTCCAAATACACCACATCCACTGGTTCTCCCTTATCTATTCTACCAGTTACATCCTCTCAAAATTCCAGTAGATTAGTCAAGCATGATTTACCTTTTGTAAATCCATGTTGACTTTGTCCGATCCTGTCACTGTTTTCCAAGTGCTCTGCTATTACATCTTTTATAATGGACTCTAGCATTTCCCCCACTACCGATGTCAGACTTACCGGTCTATAATTCCCCATTTTCTCTCTACCGCCTTTTTTAAATAGTGGGGTTACATTAGTTACCCTCCAATCCATGGGAACTGTTCCAGAGTCTATAGAATTTTGGAAGATGAGCAGCAATGCATCTACTATTTCTAGGGCCACTTCCTTAGGTACTCTAGGATGTAGATTATCAGGCCCTGGTGATTTATAGGCCCTCAATCCCGTCAATTTCCCTACAAATACTGATTTTGTAGAAGACGGGACTTAGTTTCCACAAGGTGGTCACTGCTGCCAATACTGTCATGGACAGGTGCATCTGCGACAGATAGATTGGTAAGGACAAGGTCAAGTAGGCTTTTCCCTCGTGATGGTTCTCTCTCCACCTGTCGCAGGCCCGGACCGCCAGCTATGTCCTTCAGGACTCGGCCAGCTCGGTCAGTAGTGGTGCTACCGAGCCATTCTTGGTGATGAACATTGAATTCCCCCACCCAGAGTACATTCTGTGCCTTTGCTGCTCTCAGTGCTTCTTCCAAGTGGTGTTCAATATGGCGGAGTACTGATTCATCAGCTGAGGGAGGGCGGTAGATGGTAATCAACAAGAGGTTTTCTTGCCCATGCTTGACCTGAAGCCATGAGACTTCATGGGGTCCGGAGTCAATGTTGAGGACTCCCAGGGCCACGCCTTCCTGACTGTATATCATTGTGCCGCTACCGCTGGTGGGTCTGTCCTGCCGGTGGGACAGGACATACCCAGCGATGGTGATAGAGGTGTTTGGGACATTGGCTGAAAGGTATGATTCTGTGAGTATGACTATGTCAGGCTGTTGTTTGACTAGTCTGTGGGACTGTGGAAACTAAACATTCGCTCCCTCCACCACCGGTGTACAGTGGCTACAGTGTGTACCATCTACAAGATGCACTGCAGCAACTCACCAAGGCTTCTTCGGCAGCACCTCCCAAACCCACGACCTCTTCCACCTAGAAGGACGAGGGCAGCAGGCGCATGGGAACACCACCACCCCCAACTTACCCTCCAAGTCACACACCATCCTGACTTAGAAGTATATCGCCGATCCTTCTTCGTCACTGGGTCAAAATCCTGGAACTCCCTACCTAACAGCACTGTGGGAGTACCTTCACCACATGGACTGCAGCGATTCAAGAAGGTGGCTCATCACCACCTTCTCAAGGGCAATTAGGGATGGGCAATAAATGCTGGCCTTGCCAGCGATGCCTACATCCCATAAACAAATAAAATAAAAGGATGTAGAGGCATTGGAGAAGGTGCAAAATGATTTACTACAATGAACAGAGAGGGGCTCTTTTCTCTAGAAAAGAAGACTGAGGGGTGACCTGATAGAGGCCTTTAAGATTATGAAAGGATTTGATCGGGTAGACGTAGAGAAGATGTTTCCAGTTGCTGGGGAAACCTGAACTAGGGGCCATAAATATAAGATAGTCACTAATAAATCCAAAAGGGAATTCAGGAGAAACTTCTTTACCCAGAGAGTGATTAGAATGTGGAACTCGCTACCACAAGGAGTAATTGAGGTGACTAGCATAGATGCGTTTAAGGGAAAGCTAGATAAACACATGAGGGAGAAGGGAATAGAAGGATATGTTGAGGAGGTTTGATGAAGTAGGGTGGAGGAAGCGCCTGTGGAGCATAAACACCGATGTGGACCTGTTGGGCCAAATGGCCTGTTTCCGTGCTGTAAATACTATGCAATACTATGTAATAATATAATAAATGCTTTAAGAAATTCAACAATTGTTGGTAAAAAGAATAAATCACAAAACCTACCTATGAACTCGCTCATGATTTTGTAGCAGGTCCAACAAACCCCCTTAGAGATCTCGGCCTTGTTTTGTATTGCTTTTCAAGAGCTTTGGGGGGGAAAAATTCAGTTGTTTGCGCCTCCCATTAGCGCCTTAAGAGGGTGCTAATGGGGCGCAAAGCAACTACCGCCCGGGTGCGGCGATGTTTGCGCCGCTCGCGAAATTAATTAGACATTTTGCGGCGGCGCTAAACACTATCGCCACGATCTCCTGCACCAGCAGATCGTGACGTCAGTCGAGTGCGCAACACCCCGGTAGCGCCCCGGACCGGATATTGAGTGGCGCCCCCTGCCATACTGCCTGCCGCTAGCAACGACAGGTTGAGGGGAGCTTTTTGCAGCCAGGAAGGGACTGGGGGAGTGCTAGTTAAAGGCAACCGCTTCCTGCCTTTTTTTGTTGGTGACATTTTTGCACCACGCATTCTGAGAGAGAGACTTCTGGAGAGATTCAACGCTGTGTGAAGGAGTTTTGGGTACTGAGCAGCACTTTGCAGGTTTATTTTGATTTGCCCTTGTATCGATTTAGAAGAGACTGTGGGGGCTGCACTCTGAGCTCTTTCCCTGGGGGTCTCCATTGTTCTTTCCAGCAGATTTGACATACAGGTCTCTCCAGGCCGAGATTCAAGGCTGCAATGAGCAGGATGTGGATGGAGAGCAAAATCAACCTTCCCCTTTAAGATAAAAACAGAAAATGCTGGAGAAACTCAGCAGGTCAAGCAGCATCTGTGAAGAGAGAAACAGAGTTAACGTTTCAGGTCGATGACCTTTCGTCAGAACTCCACTTTAAGAACTGGCCGGCGTCAGTTTGTCTGTGTTCCATTGCTGACTGACATCACATGAGCGTCGCCAGCGCTCTGAGGTAGCGCCTCGCTCCTCGGCCTTTGCGCCTTAAGACAGGTGTGAAGCACCTAATTTAGCGCTCCAATCACTTCCAGGGGCTAAGTTTGCCGTCGGAGGCGATAATTAGCGCCAGGCGCTAAACTTTGCACACGGCCGATAATGGCGCCCCAAACGGGGCGATATTGAATTTTCCTCCCTTGATCTTTAAGCTGAGGATCCGCTATAATATCTTGAAACTGTCTGCCAGAGACCCTGGGCTAATATTCCCAGGAGCTACTGTGTAGCCTGCTCAACAATACAATGGATGCACAGCCCCCAGTAGAATGCACATGCACAGGTCTATTTCATATCACAGTACAGACAAGAAGTTAATGCAAATGTAATAATTTGTGTGCTAAAAGTAACAGAGAATAGCCTTGAGTGGAGAGGAGCATCGATTTTTGTAAACAAAAGAACACTGACCGGGCCTCCAAAACCCTGGCATGAAGTGCTGACAGTTGACATGTACGTAGGTTTGGTACATGTGCAAAACTTTACATTGTATTTCATTGATGATATGAGGAATTGTAGGTGCTTAGTGAAGTAAGAAGCATCTGAATATTGGAGTGGTCTCATTTAACATAGAACTTAGTGTTTACTGAAATTATTTTGCTCATTATTAGAATAATAAGTTGCAGTGCAGAATCGCAAAGTGATTTTAGTGTACATATTTTGACGTTCTTGAGATGCTATTTGATTTGACTTTCATTTCAGATATTTTTCAAAAGCTGGCAGCTGTTGTAGAACAAAGAAAATGGGTAATTGCATGTGGAGCACATAAGGTATGAGATTTCCATGGTACCTGCAAACTTATTCAGTAGTTTACTAGCCGAAGCAACTTTCATAATAACCTGCATTGGCATGTAACACCAAAATGTGTAATTTTCTCTAATGTGTTTAATCTATAAATATTTTTGTTACAAAAATTGATTATGATTTTTAATTTTCACTTGTTGATGGAATTCTTTCATTTAATTTAAATTATTGCAATGTTTCAGAATTTCGATACTCAATTTTTTTTATTGAATATGTTGCACAGATTCAGTGAACAGTCAACAAGCAGACATATATCTGATATACCCCAAAGACTCATTTAGAGCAGGGCCTTCCATGAGAATAATCTATCTAAATAAAATCATTGACACAAACATTTTATTAACCAGTTTGTGAAAAAATCATGGCCCATTTAAACCCGAGTCAAGTGAGGTCCTGGAATCATCCCATTATACTGCATTGATAAGTACATATACACTAGCCTGGATTTTTTGATTGTCAATGCCCATTTTTTAGGCATAAAATGAATTGGAAAATTGGATGAGATCCCTGGATCTCTGCCTAGAACTGAGGCAGGAAGCAAACCCACGTACATGTCAACTGTCAGTTTGTGGCAGATGCATTTTAATTGGTGCATAATACCATGATGACATAGTTTATGCAATTTTTTGTTATTTTTGCCTATTTCGCACATTTACCTGTCAATATAAACTGAGAGTTCAGGGTTGCTAGTCACTGAACTGCATATGAAAATCAATTTATAGAGACCAACATTAAGATTGCAACATTGTGAGGGTATTGCTGAGGTTTTTCTCTTGCCTTTGTTCTCTTTTCTCCCTGTCATTATTGAAGTGTTTCGAGAACCTTTGTAGCTATTGTAGTGGTACTGCTTTTTTGCTACTACTGCTGCCACAATAACACAATTCGTTTTCTGCTGGGAATTACACAAGGGAATGCATATTCATAGAGAATTATGAATTATTTCTTTAAATGTTTGCCGTTGCTTATCTACTGTCATATCTTTCAATCTAATTTCCTAATCTACCTTAGCCATCTCACCCCTCATACCTCAGTAATTGGCTTCGTTTAAATTTAAGACTCTAGTTTCAGACTGAACCACATCACTCTCAAACTTAATATGAAATTCTATTATAGTATGATCGCTCTTCCCTGGAGGATCCTTTACTATAAGATTACTAATTAACCGTGCCTCATTACACAATACTAGATCCAAAATAGTCTGTTTCCAAGTTAGTTAGACCAATGGCTGTAAAAGTCACAACCACGCTGAATTTTCTCTTACTGGGGCCTCTTCAGCCTTGTCTCTTGCACTCGCATACTGGGCTTCACCATGGTTGAAGTTAGGGATGTTCATGGATCCTTCTCCTCCCATTAATCGCCTGATTGCCCATCACCATTCTCAACTGGATTTGGTAGGGCTACAGAGCCTTGTTTTAAGTCAATGTTTATGGGACCGCTTAGCTCTGTATATAGCCATCGGCTTTTGATATTTAGCTTTCAGATAGCCCTGTGTTGTAGCTTCACTTGGCTGGTGTTTCATTCCAAGGTATGTGTGATGCTACTTTTGACATGTTCTTCTACACTCGCCATTGAACCATGGTTAATTTCCAGTTTTGATGGTGATTGAGGAGTGAGGGTGTGACAGGCAATGAGGTTACAGATTGTGGTGATATACAATTATGATGGTCCAAAGTGCCTCATAGATGCCCAGTTTCAGCTTGGTAGTTCTGTCCTTAATGTGTCCCACTTAATGACGTTAGACTACACAATTCTGTGTGTCCTCTCTATGAAGATGAGACTTTACAAGGACTGTGCAGTGGTCACTCTTATCAACTCTATCAGGAACAGACATGTCTGCTGCAAGTAGGTTGGTGAGGACATACTTATTCCTTCACGTTGGTTCCCTCACCACTTGAAATAGGGCCGGCCCACTTGGACTCCACTAACTCGGTCAGTTGTGGTACTACCAAGCCACTCTTGGTTGCCGTTGAATTTGGGAAGGGTGGCAGATGGTATTAGCAGTAGTTTTCCTTGTCCTTGTTTAACCTGAAGCCATGGGATCTGGCGTCCATATTGAGGACTTTCAGAGTCATGACTGTAATCATTGTGTCCCTGCCTCCGGTGGGTCTATCCTTCTGGTGTGACAGGACATACTCAAGGGTGCTGATGCGAAGTCTGGGATGCTGACTGACAGATATGAATCAGTCAGCAACGATTGAGTCCTGAGAAGGTGATGTTGTAGGCTGTGACACTTTCACTACTGCATGGCTGTCTGTGTGTTTTCTTGCACCTGTGCAGGCATCAAAGGAGGCTGGCAGTCGGTGTCCTGAGCCAGCACTAACATCCATGCTCATTCAGCCATGTTCCTCCTAGAGGTCACTGCTTTACTATGGCTATCGCTTGGTAAGACAGCAGACCTAATAGCCAATGAGATCAATGACACATTGGCCTAGATTCTCCATTGAAGGGTTTGTGGCAGGGTGGTCCCAATGCCTGTCAATGTAATACCACTGCTAACCTGCTGCAGTTTCCTCCTGGGATCCTTATTCGCCCTGCCAGGCGATTTGGTGGCCTGAAAGCCCCCTTCATTGGCTTACCGCTGCTAAGAGGGAGATAAATACAATTCTGGTGCAGTATTTAAAAGGCTACAGCCAGGTAAAAGGCAGCATCACTTTTCAGCAAGGTGACAGAAGGAGCAGCAGCTGGAAGGACCTGCTAATTTTTGATACGTCTGTGTAGGTGCTGCTGGTAGAACTGAGTACCAGGATGGGTACTGAGGACAGGAGGCTCCATAAGTAGGCAGTGCAGACTGTCTGGAGCGAGGTGTTAGAACCTATCAATGCAACTTCATTGGCACACAGTGCAGGAAGAGGTTCAATGACCTTGCAAGAGTGACCAAGGTAAGTTGAGGGTCAAGTGCCAATACATACCCTCTACCACAGGGCTTCTCAACCTTTTTGCTTCTGAGGCCCCCTTCCCATGTTATAAAAATTCCATGGACCCCTGTAACACAACACAAGCTTTTTCTGCATAACAATTCTCTCAGTGCTGCTCCCACTCACCATGTTACTACTGCTATTGATATCCCAGCACTGCAGAAACTACTGGTCCTCACATCCATCCCACTCCCTCTTTACTTCCACATGAGCCCCAATCATCTGACCCCCAGTCTCCCTCTTTCCCCAGCAAATCCTGACTCTCTCACCGACTGTTTCTGCGGTCCCGGTTCTCTGCTTGATTGTCAGTCAAACAGCCTTTTGCCCCCCCATCTCCAATATTTTCATAACTAATAAACTAAAGTGTACAATGAAACTGAAAAAAAATCAAAATTTTTTTTAAGGCCCGTATGATTTTTCTCCCAAATTGCTCGCAGCAGTGTCCAGATTAAGGTTTTAATCTTGACTGCTCCAGAACAATCCTAGCTGGAGGCCAACATTGCAGGTGAGCAATCAGGTCTGCTTGTGATGCCCTCCTTGGTAGAGCAAGACTGCTAACACTCAAGGTATAGGCTTGCAGGTGAAGAATCAATGAAGTTAGGCAACAAAGGGCAGTCCGCACCCTTGTAACTATACTACAGTGTGAGTCAACACTTGCTAAAATCTATCGGTCAACTGGCAATTTTAGATATTGCGCAGAATAAGTTAAGGATGCAGCCGGTTGCTTTTGGTCGCAAGTCTAGATGTCGAATCTGTTGGACATGTAGGTGGTAACAGCAGCGCTCTGCCGGTTGTACTGCAACTGTTCGGCCACCAGACCAGTTCGCCCGTATATACAGCAGGACCTGGCGAGAAGAAAGCAGAGGACGGACAGTCAGAACAATTGTCTCTGGATGAGGTAATGACGCTAGTGAGAATGAAGACCTGGGAGTGGAAGAGAGGGAGAGTGCTGGTCCTCCACTAATGGGGAAAAAAACAACTGCTCTCAGCTGAGGAACCTAGGGACCCAGATCTTAGGGGCCCAGTCTTCAAAAGAATAATAATTCGGGAGCATCGATTTTATGCAGGCAGTGAAGATGGTTTCCATGCATGTGGTTGAGATGATGGATAAGTGAGAGGAGTCGATTATGCATTCAGGAAGTTTCTCATGACCTGCAGAACACCCTGGGGAATGATAGACCGGGATATTGTTGCAGCATCATGTCATCACGAAGAGCTTCTAAGGATATTAATGACTTCCAGATTGGCAACTAACAGTGGCGCAATAGATGCTTTAGACCGGATACTTTTGCAGGGCTTCTAAGATCCAATTGGGCCAATTTAGTTTCTGATGACACTGACCAGTAACCTCTCAGAAACTGTGCCCAGCACCACTGGCTGCAAGCAGTGTCCTCAAATATCACTGTTTCTTTGCAGAGTGGCAATGAACCTGCTTCCTTAATGCCCCCTCCAATACTTTATAGAATCATAGAATCTTACAGCACAAACGAAGGCCATTCAGTCCATCATGCTTGTACTAGCTCTTTGAAAGAGATATCCAGTTAGTCCCAGCCCCTTGCTCTTTCCCCATAGCCCTGATTTTTTTTTTCCTTTTCAAGTATATATCCAATTCCCTTTTGAAAGTTACTATGGAATCTGCTTCCACCACCCTTTCAGGTAGTGCATTCTAGATCATAACAATTCGCTACTTTAAAAAAATTCTCATCTCTTTCATGGTTCTTTTGTCAAATATCTGAAATCAGTGTTCTCTTGTTAACAACCCTCTTGCCAGTGGAAACAGTTTCTCCCTATCTTCTGCATCAGAACTCTTCATAATTTTGAACACCTCGATTAAATCTTCCCTTAACCTTCACTGCTCTAAGGAGAACAATCCTAGCTTCTCTAGACTCCAGTTTGAAGTTCCTAATCTCTGTTACCATTTTTTGTTCACTTTCACACAAGACAACTTCAGAGATGGGCCTGCCACCCCTTGCGACTGTAAGCTGGCCCATCTGGGGCTGCAACTACCCTGACATGAGAGTCACCTCAGGTCTCCAAGGCTCCAGGGGAACCAACACTGCCACCCGTTCCTCAACCTCATCTCACTGAGGGAGCATGCCATAGGAGTACCACTTTGCAGGAACCAGAGAAAGTATTCTGGCACAAAGTGTAGTCACAGTGTTGGAAAGGAGAACTGATTTTGTTGGTGTTTCCTGGTGAATGTTGTTGTATAAAGTCAGCTTAATCATACAGAGTTGTGAGTTCATTTCTGTGTATGCTTTTAACATTTAGGAGTTAGATGGTGGCAGGGGAAATGTTGACTTATATCTTATAAATGATTTTTGTCAGAAGTCTTGGAAAGTGAGAGCACCTACCTTGTGCTGTGGAGATGCCCAAGTAAAAACTTTTTGGTCTATAGTGAGTGTCTACATTTAGGGAAGAGATACCTTTGCCTCCAACCTAGCCTCTTCCATGTCCCCATCCTCCTTTTCTTCATAACATCAATATTCCATTGAGAAACCCATGACTAGAGTGCAAAGCAAAGCAGTACTTTGAGCAGAGCTGAATAAAAGTAGCAGCAAAAGTTGTGACTCAACTCCCAAAGTACTAAAAAGAACACTAAACAGCCATCTCTCCCATTCCTTTTCCTTCACTTCTGTTTCTCCATCTCTCTCTGAAAGGATACTTAAATATTTCAAGTGTAGGCCCTTTGTTAATTCTGACAGTCCAAGTGTAAAGTTATCATTTCTCCTTACAAATGTCAATGGACCTACAGTGTATTTCCAACATTTTCTGTTTTTATTTAAGGAAGATTTGAAGTGTTTATGCGCAGCTCTTATGAATCTGTTTTAAAGGCACTAATGGCATCTCACTCTCATGCTGAGAATGGGTGCATAGTACAAGGAACACACTGGGAGAATGTCCAAAATCAAGGCCAACTGCCCAGTTATTTCTGATCCCTCTCTCCTGCAAATTTGATTATCAACCCTTCCCATCCTCTTGTTAACTGAGCCCACCCATACTCTTATTTATCCTCTATCTCTCCCCAGTCCTCATTAAACTCAGATATTGTCCATGAATCTTAGTATCAATTCCCTTCATCCCTCGCCTAACCCCCCAACCTTTGCTCCTGAGTATGATGCTGATTGACATCATTAATCTGTCTCTATCATCTGACACTGTCCCTACCACCCTCAAACCTGCTGTTCTCACCCCTTCTCATAAAGCCCACAATTGATCACTCCATGTTATCCCAATAATATCTTAAATCTTCCCTTCTTCACCAAAGTCTTGGAATGTATCGATGCCTTGCAGGTCTTTTCTACCGCTCCCTGTTTGACACCCTCCAATCCACTTACCCAGAGCAGTGAGGTCATGCTGGTCAAAGTCACAAACAGTATCTTCTGTGTTTCTGATGGTAGTTTACCATCTCTGCTCTGCCTCCTCAGCCTCTTTGCTGCTGTTAATATCTTCAACCACTCCATCCCCCTCCGCAGCCATCCTTTACAGCACAGCTTTCTTATGGTTCCACTGTCACCTGTCACATCATAGACATGTTCCTTCATTGTGGCTAGGTCTTTTTCTTATCGTGTCCACGGACAGTCTATACATAGCCCAGCCAGAACTGGACACATTTTTGCGCCTTGTTGTTGGATTCAGCAAGATCTGCAACAGTGCAGGGTTCCTCTAACGATGGGCATTGCAGGAGATGTTGCATAGTCTGTGCCTCTGTTCCACATTCACAAGTTGTCGGGCTGGTTGAATATCCCCATTTGCTTAGTGACACCTTTGAGCAACGTACACCGGTCCTAAGTCTGTTAAGGCACTTCCAGATTGCCCAGTTGCAATTAGCTCCTGGGGGAAGGCTTTCATCAGGTAAAATTTCCATCGCTGGGGGTTGTTCAAGACTGGCGAGCCGGTCTTTCCACAAGGCGATGCGGGCTTCAGATGAGGTTGATTGTAATGGAACAACACTGTTCATGAAGCTCTTCCTTGACTTTAGGCGGCTGGGTGTAGGTGTATGACAATGCAGAGGGTGCCTCTCATCTGAAGTTTGACGGAGTCGCTCTTTCTTGCTGGCTACCGTTGTTCTTATATCAGGGGGAGCGATACCCGCCAGGATATATAGGCTGTTGGTGTTTGTTGGTTTTAAGCAACCTGTGATAAATCGGCAGCTTGCATTCAGAACGGCATCCATCTTCTTGGCATGAGTAGACCTTTCCCATGCAGGGCAGGCGTATTCGGCAGTGGAATAGCAAAGAGCAAGTGCACTGGTTCGCAATGTTTTCGGGCTTGCTCCCCATCTTGTGTTAGTGAGCTTATTCAGGATGTTGTTTCGTGCGCTCACTTTTGCCTTTGTCTTCTCGATGTGGTTCTTGAAGGTGAGGCATCAGTCAAGGGTGACTCCTAAGTAGATAGGGTGCTCGCAATGCGTCAGTGTTGCTCCACACCAGGTTACTTTCAACTGGCGTTTGGCTTCACGGTTTCTGAGGTGGAATGCACAAACTTGCGCCTTTGATGGGTTTGCGCGAAGGTGGTTTTCTTCATAGTAGGATTTTAGTCCCTCCAAGGCCTCAGAAAGCGCTTTCTCCACGGTGTTAAAATCAGTGCTTTGGGCAGTGACACATAAGTCATCAGCATATATAAAACGGCGTGTGACACCGTCTATAGGTTGGTCATTCGTGTAGATGTTGTACAGCAGCGGTGCAAGCACGCTTCCCTGAGGAAGACCATTCTTCTGAATACGCCACCTGCTGCACTTCCCACCTAGTTCAACATAGAACCGGCGATTCTGAAGCATGCTTTCTAACAGCTCTGTTAAGTGAATGTCTTTTGTCATCTCTAGAATCTTGCAGAGGAGACGTCTATGGTTCACTGTATCGTATGCTGCTGACAGGTCTACAAAAACAGCACCTGTTACCATCCCTTGCTCAAAACCATCTTCGATGTGTTGTGAGGTTGAGCAGTTGGCTTGTTGTTGATTTGCCGGGGCGGAAACCTGCTTGCTCTGGAATGATCTTCTCATCTACAGTTGGTGCTATCCTATTGAGTATCAGGCGTTCAAACAGCTTATAGGTGTGGCAAAGCAGTGAAATTGGCCGAAAACTCTTAGGATCTGAGGGATCTTTTCCAGGCTTTAATAGTGCTATTACATGTGCCTTCTGCCAGATATTAGGTGGCTTGTGTGTTGCCAGACAGTGGTTGAACAATTGTAGGAGCCACTTCTTTGCTTGCTGCCGAAAATGCTTTATCTGCTCCATTGCTATGTTGTCAAGACCAATTGCTTTCCCGTGTTTTAGATTAGATGTACCAGTTTCCAGCTCTTCCATGGTGAATGGTCCAATGAAGCCAGGATCATCGCTGTACTTCTTCCTATCTAGTTGTGCTCTTGGTTGTTTCTTGTTGATTTTTCCATTTAGGAGCAACTGGTGTGCAACTTGGTTAGCAGACACATTTGGATGTTGGGCAGCTTTCTTGGGATCACATCCAAGTTTGCGTATAAGAGACCATGCCTTCTTGCTGTTTTTTGTAAGATCTGTTGTCTCTATCAAGGTGTTCCAGGTGTTTTGACGTTCTTGAGAGATACTTAACATCACCCTCTCACCGGTAGATATTGTTTCCTCTGAGAAGGGGTCAGATTCAAACATTGAGACATACTCCCAGTAGAGTTCAGCATTCTCCTTGGTAAGATCAGGGATGTAGTGTACTCTGCAACCTCGGGGGATCTTCCTTCTAGCTGTTTTTTGGACAGCTTTTGCAAAGAGGTTGTAGTGCTCAGGTAGTGGTTTAATGCGTTTAACCTTGCGGTCAAGTGCTCGTGTGAAACCGTTCCAATCGGCCTTCTTGAAGTTGAAGCGCCTTTTGAATGGTACGACGGTTGGTAACACTGCTGCATTTACCTGGATACCAATAGGACGGTGTTGTGTCTGTGGTATTGGGTCTGTGACAAGCTTCTTGCAGAGGCCAGCGATGTCATTGCTGGCAATGGCAAGATCTGGATTATATCTACACTTCCAGCGGGCACTGTGGAAGGAGGCTGGCAATTTAGGATCGTGGATGAGACTAAGCTGGTTAGCGTCCATCCATTCTTCGACTGCTTCTCCATCGTTGTTAGTCTCCTTGTACCCCCATTGGGTACTGTGGCTATTAAAGTCTCCAATGATGATCTGTGGTTTATTGTGCAGGTTGGGTACAGGGTTAGAGAAGTTGAAATCTGTGCCAGGTGGCTTGTACACTGAGGTCACTACTACTTTGCTCAGCTCTACGGTTAGAATTTCGATGTTGTCCTCCTCTGTTTTAGAAGTGGCTTCTACAACTGAACCAGCTCTAACAAATACAGCACTGCCATATTGTCGATGAGGTCTTTCAATAGCCAGGACCATTCCTGGTATTTTTGGGCGGTTGTTCTCACTTCCTCTATGTGTCTCCTGCAGGCAGAGGACATCACACTCCAACTCATTGCATAATGTAGCGAGGATGTTTTGTTTAGCTATAGAGAACCCTTCAACGTTAGCAGATATAACAGTCAATGCCGGCCTTGAAAAAGACCCGTGTTTCTGACATCGACGACTACTTCTGTCTTCAGGCATGATACTTGGTACTTGATCAAATTAGCGGTACGAAATCGATGTATACACTACTTGCTGTGCGTGGTGGTGGTAGAATTGGTTGAAACAGGGCCACGACGTGAACGCTTCTACCTTGACCCCTAGGCTAGGTCAAAATACTGAAACTTCCTACCTAACAACATTGTGAGAGTACCTTCACCACATGGACTGCAACAGTTCAAGAAGAAGGCCCACCATCACCTTCTCAAGAGCAACTAAAAATAGGCAATAAATGTTGGCTTTGTCAGTGACTGCGGTATCCCGAAAATGATTTAAAAAGAACTCCGTCCTCTGTGCTTGCCACCTTAGGCTAAGTCTAGAGGTGGAGAGCTTTGGTGTGTTTCTTTGAGACCAAACTTAGCTTCCTTCCTCATATCTAATCTGTCATCAAGACTGCTTTCTCTAACTTCGTTAACATAGCCAGTTTCACCACATCTCCCCACTGTTGCAGAAATCCCTTATGTAGCCTTCATTACCTCGGCTTCTTCTTGTCATCATTTCAACTTCCACCCTCCATAAACCATGACTTATCAAGAACTCCATGGACTGTGTCCTGATTTGCACAAAGTCCCACACTCCCACTACAGTCATCCTTGCCAAACTCCATTGGCTCTCGATGCTCCAGCGAATTCATTTCAAGATCTCGTTCTAGCCCTCAAATCTCTCTTCTCCAGCAGTTTGTCTCTGTGTACACCATCTGGTCCTCTGACATTGGTTTACTCCTCATTTCCTGCTCATTCCATTCCACCGTGGGTGGGTGTTCTTTCAGCCACTACACCCTGTTCTCTCAAACTACTTTCCCTAAACACCACTGCCTTGCCACTGTAAGAGATTCAGAAGGAGACGGAACCAATATGGTGCGCAGTGAGTATATTTTATTAATAGCAGATTTAAAAGAACGCACAGCAGTCATGGAGTTAACAAACTGACTCACTAGCAAAGTACAATTCTTATGGTCAAGAACAGCGTAGTACTTCAACAAGTTAAAGTAATTAATACAACAGACACACTATTACCCGGTCCTTCTGGGAGGAGTGTTGACGTCGTGACTCTTCCTTCTCTGCCTCAACATTTAGAACTTCTTGTGCTGTTTTATACCTTGCCTTATCTCTTATTATTCGTATTCCTTTCAGTCTTGCTGTTGTGGGAGATTGATAGCTGCTAGATCTAACCAAGGACTTCTTGGACTGTGCCTTCTCCAATACGTAATATATCTAACTAATATACGTAATATACGTAATATCTTACACCACCTCTCTTCCTCCTTTCGAAAGCCTCTTAAAACTTCTCTTTTCATCTTTGCCGTTGACCCACCCTAAGCTTTCTGTTTCCCTTTTATCTCTCCTGCTTGGAGTTCATTTTTTCTCTCTGTCCTGTAAAGTGCTTGAATATGTCTTGCTGTACGTGAGGAGTATTATAGAATTGTATGCTGTTGTTTATTGTTAGAATTACATAGGCAATGTTTCCCTTGCAGCATGCTGCTCCACAGTTCTGGGATTAGAGACTGCAGTCATTTTAAAGTCTTAACAAAGGTGTTTGTTTTCATTGGAAAAACTCAGCAGGCCAGGCAGCATCCGTGGAGAGAGAAACAGAGTTAATGTTTCAGGTCGAAGACCTTTCGTCAGAACTGGAAAAAAAGCAGGAAATGGAAAACAAATTTAGGGGCTGGGAAAAGGGCCATCCTTATCATCTAGAGACATCCTTTGTTCCTTAACCTGTCCCAGTACCACCACCTCTTGCCTTGAATATCTCTTAATGTCTCTCAGTGTCTCTTAATCTCTCCTGCTTTCTATCCTATCACTGACCTTCCCTTTTGTTCTTTCATCCCCTCTCCCTTTTCCCAGCCCCTAAACTTACTTTCCATCTTCTGCTTTTTTCCAGTTCTGACGAAAGGTCTTCGACCTGAAACGTTGGGCTGGATTTTGTCATTGGGGCGGGCTGGGGTCATGTCATCCGCTTTTCGTGTTATCCACCCAATTCCAAATTGATGTGGGAGATTGATGCGATTTTCACATAATTGGGCAATTGAGTTCCAGCGTGTGGGAACCCATGGCCCAATTAGTTTTTTCAGTCTGAAACTCGCCTCCGATGATGTCAGCATTGCTGCTGCATTTAAGGTCTGCAAGAAGACTTGCTTCTTCTCCAGACTGCCAACCTTTTGGCCTTTGCAGTGAGAGGGACCTGGAGGCAGAATGAGCAGCGGGAGACCGAAGTCTGCTCCCAGATTTGATAACGTCGCTCTGCAAGCTTTGGCGGAGGGAGCAAGAGCTAGTAAGGAGGTGCTCTTCCCTTCTTCAGGGAGGAAGAAGCCTCCCCAGCAGATGAAGGCTGTGTGGATCCAGGTGGCCCAGAAGGTCAACTCATTGTCGATGATCCGCAGAACCTGGCTTCAGTGCAGGAAGAGGTTTCATGACCTTCTGCGCACTGGAAAAGTGAGTATGAGTTTGCCATCACCCTCAATCTGATCCCCATTGCCTCTCCTCACCAGCACTCAGCTTTAGCAACCTCTTCCTCCACATCCCACTTGACACTGACATCCCTGCACCCTAACCCATTCCCTCTCTATGGTCACATTCACCTAACTATTCGACTATGCAGCCCTCACACTTCCTATCACTGTGATGCTATGAAAATAACTTACAAAACACAGGGAGGGCCCTTGGTCTTGCCAACTCACTCCATCTTTGTCTCCTTCTAAGCATCTATGCTATGGATTCTCTGCACTCACTCCTTTATTCTCACTCAAACTCCACTTGTCTCTCATATTGCAGGAAAAGAGAGCTCACAATAAGAAGGAAAGAGCGAGGACAGGAGGAGGGCCACCCTCGTAGCCCACCTCACCCCTTGGGAGGAGGCGGTCCTGGAGATCGTGGGACTCGAGGACGATGCGCAAGTTGGGGACGGACAGACGGGTGTATCAGAGAAAGCTGGTGACAGAATAGTTTTTCATCTCTCTCATTGACATTGCATGAGTCACTGATAATGATTCTGAAGCTCTAACAGATGGACTTATGATCATCTGCAATATGCAATGTGCATGTAACCTTGGCCTCACATCTCTGACTCTTTCTTTTACTCCCCCACAGGACCATCGCAAGCACCCATCCCCACTATCCAGGAGGAACAGCCTGAGCCTCCAGACTCCTCAGAGGAAGCTGCAACCTCTGAGGGCGCAGCGTCAGCAGAATTCAGCCAACCCAGCACCAGCGCAGATACTCACACCTCGGTGGGACCATCGCGAGATAGAGTAGTGTTGTCACCTGGTGTATCACAGCTCACAAGTGAGCATCAGCAGATTGTGGAGACAGGGACAGCAGTGGAGAGTCCTAGTCGGAGGGCGCAGGACTCTCCCAGCTTGGCTCAGCTGCATGTCGACCCTCTGCCTCTGGGTCCACCCAGAAGAACAGCGGTGCTGGAACCCCAAGAACAGGTGCAGGAGTCTCTGGCAGGTTTTGCCTCCAGGGTCGCTGCAAGTGTGGAGCGAATGGAGGAGTCCATCGCGAACATGAGCAGAGCCTTTGTGGAGTCATTGGCGCATGAACGCAGCACCACAGCAAGGATGGCAACCTCCGTGGAAAGGATGGCTACAGTAGACGAGAGGATGGCTACGGCCATGGAGGAGCTAAGTCACCAGAGTGTAGAAAACATGGTGAGTGTTCAGAATAGACTGACATCTCTGGAGGAGCAATGGTCAGCTATTGAACAGCGAAACCAGACCTTCATGGAAGTCCTTCTGAGTAGGACTGCCAGTGCAGATACGGGTCCCCATGGCCCACCTGATGTGCAGCAAGGTGCTCTCAAACCACTTTCAAGCGCGGAGGTGGACCTGACCCATGAGAGGGATGTTGGTGGCAGAGAACAAGGAAGTGGGGGCTCCTCTCCAAGCGCTCACACTTCCATGCCACTGCCAAGCCCTCGGTCAGAGCCCCACCAGAGTCCACACCCAACTGAGATCGGCGTCTCAACCCCTGCACAGCCGCAGGAGTAGCAGACTGTTGCCGAGCCCTCACAGGTTCGACACCCCAGAGGACACCCGCCAAAGGTGTCGAGAGAGGAGCAGCAAGAACGTGAGCAAGGGGTCTCCACATCTGCTGAAGCCACAGGGGAAGCACCACGTAGGAGCACGTGCAAGAGAAAGATACTGCACAAATAGTCACAAGGGTAGTCACTTGGGTGAAATGTGTTTATTTTTAAAATGCCATCAGTTGGTTACTGTAAATAAAAAATTCTGATGGCAACTGTTGCTGTTTTGGCATGTGTCATTTCGCAAATGGGACTTCCACATTGAGGGCTTAGGATTACTTGCAATTGTCAGTATGGTGGTCAGAGTGCTAGCAATCCACTGGTTCTTGGCCATTGTCGATGCTCTGGTAAGAAGCTGCGAGGCAAAAGTGCTTGATTGGCTAGGCTAAGCAAATCTGGCCAAGATGAGTGCGTTCCTTGCATCCCGGGCAGTAATGTTCTCGCGTACTGCTGCCGCTGGTTGATGGGCCTCTGCAAGATGTTCATTTTCGCTCTCCTCCTCCTCATCTGAGGCGGATATGTGAGGAGCCACTTGGTCCTCAGGAATCTGCAAGCCACGACGCTGTGTCATGTTGTGAAGTGCACAGCAAACCACGACGATTCTGGAGACCCTGGCTGCTGAGTACTGCATGGCTCCACCCGATCTATCCAGACATCTGAAGCGCATCTTTAGCATGCCGATGGTTTACTCGATTATGGATCTGGTGGAAATGTGGCTGTAGTTGTAGCTCTCCTCAGCTTCATTGGATGGGCTCCTCAACGGCGTCATTAGCCACGTCTTCAGGGGATAGCCCTTGTCTCCAAGTAGCCATCCGTTAAGTTGGTCTGGCAGACTGAAGAGCGGAGGCACACCAGACTGGCGCAGGATGAAGGAGTCATGGCAACTGCCAGGGTACTTGGCACAAACATGCAAAATTTCCTCCTTGTGGTCACACCAGCTGCACGTTGAGGGAGTGGAAGCCCTTGTGGTTGACAAAAATACCTGGATTACGATGGGGTGCCTTAAGGGACACATGTGTGCAGTCAACGACGCCCTGCACCCTTGGAAAGCCTGCCAGATTAGCTAATCCAACCGCACATGCCGTGACACTTGCTTGATCCTTGGAGAAATGGATATGATTGTGCGCGATGGCAAAGAGAGCATCGGTTACCTGCGTGATGCAGGTGTGTGCGGCCGCCTGGGAGATGCTGCTGATGTCTGCTGCTGATCCCTGGAATGAGCCTGAAGCAAAAAAGTTGAGTGCGGTGATGACTTTGACAGCCACTGGTAAGGGATGTCCACCTGCTCATCTGGGCTCCAGGTCTTGCTGCACCATTGCGCAGATGTCACCCACTACCTCTCGCGAAAGTCGGAGCCGCCTTTGTCACTGCTGCTCACTCATGTTGAGATAGCTGATCCTCTGTAGACCCTGTTTTGGGGGGTATCTCCTGTGCCGACGGGCTTCCATGGGCTGGCGCCCTCTGGCCTGTGCAGCTTCAGGTGGTTGAGCAGCAGCTTGGCGCTCCTGTTGTTGCCGCTGCTGTTGGTGCTGCTGCCGCGGCTGGTCTTCGTCTGAATCTGATGTCCAGGAGAAAAGGAAATAAATGGTTCCCATGCTTCTGGTAGATGCCTCAGTTGAGGAAGCGTGCAGTCAAGGAGGCGAGAGGGGTTTCCCAGGAGGTCACACTGGAGATGGGTGTCAGGCTCCAAACTTCCACAGCTATGGTTCTGCCTGCTAATAGTTCCCCCAGACCTGAGACAACAAAGTCCTGCCACCTGCAAATGATGACTGATCAAATCTCCTATTTAATGGTGGAGCTGCAGCTGATAGACAGCAATCCAATTGTGCTCCCATCAGGTTTCACCGTCGTGTTTCAGAGGAGACGTGAATCACGTGGGAAACATGTTAAAATCGGAAAGGCCCCTCAAAACGGAATTATAGAGGCAATTTAGTGGTTGTTAAGGGCCTTAAGAGCCTATCCCGCCTCTTGGAGGCGGGACGGAGACGAGATCAGAAACCACGTATTTGGAAAAATTGCATGGAGGCGGGGTCGGGCCCACCCGTCAACTTTTGCAATTTTAACACCCCACACGCCTCCATTCCCACCTCCTCGGGCCTGGCAAAATCCAGCCCGTTAACTCTGTTTCTCTCTCCACGGATGCTGCCTGGCCTGCTGAGTTTTTCCAGCGTTTTCTGTTATTTCGGATTTCCAGCATCCGCAGTATTTTGTTATTGTGTTTGTTTTCATTAGCTGATACTTCCTGAGACTTGGAGTAGGAGCAGAAATAACATCTAGCCCACAATAAGGCCGGAATTTTCTGTACCTGGTCAGGTGCGGGAGGTCGGTGTGGTGGGTCGTGACCCCGTTGTTACTTCCATCCACTGCAGAAATCGACTTTGCGATAATTGGGTCTATTAAACCCGCCCTGCATGTTTCCCGGCCCTATTAAATGGTGCAGGCCTGCTGACATCATCCATAACAAATTTTCAGCCGGGATATTTAAAGGAACCATGGCCACATTGCATTTGAAGGTTCCTTTAGGAGTGTGCAGGCAGAACAGTGGAGGTTTTCATTGCTCCAAACAGTTGGAGAGATGGCTGCACAGAGGCAAGGGCTGCACCTAGGTTCTCCGATGACTCCCTCCAAATGCTTTTGGAGGGACCCGGAGCACGCGGGGAGGTCCTCTTCCCTTCCAATGGGTGGAAGAGACCTCCCCAGGAGACAAAAAGAGCCTGGCTGTAAATTGCAGAGGAGGTGAACAGCAGGGATGTGTTCAGGAGGTCCTGGGTGCAGTGCTGGAAACGTTTCAATGATCTCATTAGATTTGGAAAGGTGAGTACAAAGCCACACTAAACTTCATCCTGCTGTGACTCTTATCACACCCCCATCACTCTGCCTTCCCAACCCTACTCCTGCACATCCTTACTCATGCCAACATATCTTGCATGTCCAACCATCTCTCCCTCTATCTGCATTATCACATCCCCTTCTGACTAGCCACCCCTCACACTCGGCCTCATCCTAATGCAATCATATCAACTAACAACACTCAAGGAGGCCACTTGGTATTGCCACCCACTTCATCATAGTCACCCTCTACAGATGTAACTCATTCATTCCTTACACTCATTCCATCACTCTCATTCAACCTTCTCCTCTTTCCCTCCTTGCAGGAGAAGAGAGTGCACAATAAGAGGGAGAGGGAGAGAACTGGAGGTGGGCTTCCATCATTTGTCACCCTCACAACAGCAGAGGAGGCTGTGTTAGAAGTATCGGGAGTGGCCGAACAGCTGGAGGTAGGAGACGGAGAGAGGGAAACATCTTGGCAACCCGGTGATAGAATTACATATCATACAGCTACATGGCATACATCAGTCACTCATATGGGGACTGATGTCATCAGCCACTGAATGGTCATCATGTACATAATGGTATCTGTATCCATTCTTCATATGCCATATCTAACTCATCTCTTTAATCTCCCACAGGTCCATCAAGAACCTCCCCCCCCCCCCCCCCACTGTCCAGGAGGAAGAGCAAGACAACCCCTCAGAGGAGCCTGCAGCCTCTGAGGGCACAGCTTCATCAGACATGAACGCACCCAGCACCAGCGCAGAGACGCACACCTCAATGGGTCCCACGCAAGATAGAGTAGTGCTGTCACCGGGTCTGTCACAAGTGAGCAAGAGCAGATGGTGGAGACAGGGACAGCAGTGGAGACTCCTCGCCAGAGGGCACAGGACCCTCCCATCTCTGCTCAGCTGGATGCAAATGCTGAGCCTTGGGAGCCATCCAGAAAGAGGACAATCCTGGAGGTGCAGGAAGAAGTGTAGGAGGCTCTGACAGATTTTGCGAGGGTTATGTCTGCAAATATTTAGAGAATGGAGGAATCCATCTCCAACATGAGCACCACCGTGTCACAGGCGATGTGACTGTAGGCTCTTCCCTGGGTAGGATGGCCACCTGCATGGAGCAGCTAATGCGCCACTCACAGGAGTACATGGTCTCTATGGAGAATAGATGGCTATCTATGGAGCATAGATGGCAGAGGCTCATAGACCCCCTGTCTAGGAGGGATGTCAGCGTAGATGTGGGTCCTCATGATCCCACTGATGTGCAGCAAGGTGCTTGCCAGCTCCTTGCTAGCAGGGATGTGCAGGTGGCCCATGAGAGGGATGATGGGGAGAGGGAAATGTGGGCTCCTCTCAAAGCGCTTACACTTCTCCCCCATTGCACCCCCTCAGTTAGAGCCCCAGATGGCTCCTTGGATCGCGATGGCTGAGTCTGCCCCTGCACAGTCGCAGGAGGAGCAGACTTTGGCAGGGTCATCACAGGCTCCAAAACCCAGAGGACGTCTAAGCCAAGAGTGTTGAAGCAGTCACAGCGGGGAAGTGAGCAGGCTGCCTCTACCTCTGCTGAAGCCACGGGTAGCACCTCGTAGAAACACGCGGAAGAGAAGGGTAGCCACTTGGGTATTTTAGTCAATGTTAATGGCAAGTTTCCGTTAATGTATTGTCAATCATTAAAATCGTTATTTTCACCACTTTCCCGTCTTGGACACATTTGTGTGCACCTTTGGGAGTGGCTTAGTGAGTTGCAGTGAATGGTGAGACATAGCGGTACCTCCAGCAATGGTGGTCAGTATGAAAGGAATGGCTTGGTTATTGTAGGGATCCTTATGGTGTTGCTGTGGGGTGGCGCCAACCTGGCACAGCATGCGGCAGCCATATGGATGTACTGCGTAAAGTTAAGTAAATCTGGACATGGAGGCCATCCCTGGTCTCCTGGGCAGTAATGTGCTCGGGTGCTGGTGGGATCTGGCCCACAGGTTCCTCCAGCTCCTGCTCCTCCTCGTCTTGCAGCTGATGCTCCTCCTCCTCCTCCTCCTCTGAAGAGGCTGTGCGCTCAGTGCCTTACTCCTCATGCAGCACTAATCCTCGCTGTTGTGCAGGGCGCAGCAGACCACGACGATTCTGGAGACCCTGGCTGGTGCATACTGAAGGGCTCCTCCAGATCTGTCAAGGCATCTGAAGTGCATTTTGAGCATGCCTATTGTCTGTTCTATGACACATCTGGTGGAAATGTGGCTTTCATGTATCTCTCCTGGGCTTCAGTACTTGGCCTCCTCAAGGGTGTCATGAGCCCTTGTTTGCAAGCAGCCAGCCAGAAAGTCTGTTTGGAGGAGTGAAGACCTGAGGGAAGGTGTACTGGTGAAGGATGAAAGAGTCATGGCAGCTGCCAGGGAATTTGGCATGCATCACACATGCATGATGATCTTCTTATGGTTGTAGGTCAGCTGCACATTGAGGGAGTGGAAGCCCTTGTGGTTGACAAAGACTCCTGGGTTATGATGGGGTGCCCTGATGGCCACATATGTGCAGTCGATGATGCCCTGCACCCGTGGGAAGCCAGCAAGTGTGGCAAAGCCAAGCACCCACTCAGTAACACTGGCTTCATCAGTGGCAAAGTTGATATAATTGGCTGACTTGTCAAACAGGACATCGGTGACCTGTGAGATGCATCTGTGGGTGGCCGACTGCGAGATTCCGCAAATGTCTCCTGAAGATCCCTGGAAGGATCCTGAGGCAAAGAAGTTGAGGGCGCTGGTGGCTTTGACAGCCACTGATAAGGCATGTCCACCCGCTCCTCTGGGCTGCAGGTCTTGCTCAAGCAATGTGCAAATGTCTGCGACGACCTGCTGCAATAGCCTGAGTCTCCTTTGGCACTGTTGCTCACTCATGTTGAGGAAGCTCATCCTCTGCCTGTATACCCTGTGTTAGGGGTATCGCTCCCGGCGTGGTGCAGCCCTGCACTGATGCCCTCTGTCCTGCGCAGCATCAGGTGGTTGAGGAGAAGGTTGGTGGTGGTGTTGGTGCTGCTGGTGTTGGGGCTCATCGTGATTCGATTCTGAGGATCAAGATGACACCCATGCTGATGGAATAGATGGCATGTCAAGTAGAGATGAGAGAAGCAATCTGTCAGTGTTGTGATAGGTTGTAACAATGAGATGAGACTGGATGGCGACTTTGCTGGAAGCACTTGCAGCCTGTAGAAAGCCAAACGTGTGCTGGGAATGCAGTCAGCAACAGATTCTGTCTGAGGAGAGTGCTCAGCTGTGAGGTGGGAGGTTTTCTAGTGCATTTCATGCTGTCATCTAATCAGCTGGAGCAATGACCACTCAACTCCCGCCTCAGGCTGACAGACGTGGTTCCCGAGCTGCGTGAATCCCATGGGAAATTCGAACGGTAGGCTGAAAAAGGCTCTTAAGGGCCTGACAACTGTTAATGATTTGAATTAGATCGCCCGCCTCTGCCAGTCGGGTCGCTGCCACACCAGCAAATGCGCCCAACAGAAATGCGCGTGTGGGCGGGATGACGGCGGGTTCCTGACCCGCTGCAACTTTTTTTGAATTTCCCACCCGACCTGCCTCCAATCGCGCCCGCACAGACCCCAGAAAAATCTGGCTTAAGTTTCTAAAGCTGACACACACTGCAAAGGGATTCCTTGTCCGTTGTCACTCCAGAATAGCTGCTCCACTTAACACTTCACCAATGGATGTATGTAACAGTTCAAGAAGAGATTGAAAGTTACTATTTTTAAAAAAAGCTTAAAAAATAAGCAAAGCCCAAAAACATTCTCCTGTGGAGAATACATATCAGTTATAAGACTTCCTGCCTCGTTTAAAGTTATTTGTGCATGAGGAATTGTGTGCCATTTTTTTCCAAGAACAAATTATTTTGTTTGAAAAATTGAAAATGCACTGAAGTAAAGCTAAAGCTTTTAAAATTAAAAAAAATTAATTTCCAACTCCGACAAACTTGGAAGAAAGGCCTCTTCACTCACCAGGTGCTTGATGGAACCATTTTCCCCTGGCACATGTCCCAAAGTGATGGATTAACTTGTGTGCAGCAGTAAAAATATGTATTATTAATATATATAATTGCATCTGTCTCTGCTGAAACAGAAAAAAGGTATAAAATAATTGTCATTTTTTCAGGCCCAATGTCCAACTTTGTACTGCTACCAGAGATTAATTTGTGGCAAGTGGGTTTTTATAAAATAAAATAGTTATTATGTTAAGTAAGAAGAAACAAAATAATATACAGCAAGACATTTTAACATGAGCTATTTTCTTTAGACCCTAGTAAAGCTACTGGCAGCCAAGGACAATAATGTATTACTGGGTGCTCTCCTTGCTCTTACCAGCTTAGCTGAAAGGTATGTCACTTAAATAAACAGCATAAAGTATAGCACTAAATAAGTGATTGATTGTAATTGAACAAGCTAATAACTTTTAGCTTTTTTTAGTCCCGAGTGTAGAGTGAAGATAGGGGAGCTCACTATTGTAGAAAACCTGTTAACAATTCTACAAGATTATGACTTGCTATCAAAAAGGTAAGTTGAGATTTCAATTTTTTTCAAACTTAATGATTTTTTTAGAAGCAGTTAAGGTTATGAGGTACTCATTTACGCAACGTTGTTTAATACAAGACTGAACATATAGGAGCTAAACTTTTCTGGTCCTGCTCCGCCAGTGGAAGTACAATGGGGCAGTACTTTCCAAGCCATTGTTTGCATCTCTGACCTTGGTCCATTTCCTGGATTCAAGGGCATTTAAATATTTTGGTCAGGGGGCCAACATCATCTATGGTGACGTCCACCTCAGGTGAGGGGAAAGAAAGTTATTGTTGCGCCATGTGCTAGCTAAAGCTTTTTAAAAGATTAAAAATGCTGCCAGATTTCTAATTTGGTGGTTCCTTGGAAATGAGCCATTTCTAGGTTGCAAATTATGTAATTTCCCTCACTTGCATGGTGTCATAATATTGCCGGGCATATTATGTGTACCCCCAACATCAACCGGAAATTGTAACGGTGGAAAAGGGGGAAGGAAATCCAGCTTAACCTGGTCCTGCCCCAAATTCTGTCCCCTGTCTACCTAGATTGTGCTGTCTTTGTGGTGATTTGATGGGAAAAAATTGAGCTTTTTTTTGGCTAGTGGGGAAGCTGTCAGTGATTACAGGAACACAAATTTGTGATGATGTCAGTTATAAAGGAAGAGACTGACAGCTTTGTTTCTGTCCCTTTTGTTAGAAGCAAAAGGCTGTTTTTGATTGGTTTTCTCAATGCTAATGGTATTTACAGAATGACTGCTGAGCTCCTTCGTCTACTCTGTGCAGACGCTCAAGTGAGAGAACAGGTGAAGATCTATGAAGGGATTCCCATTATGCTCAGTTTGCTGCATTCTGACCACCTCAAATTGCTATGGAGTGTTGTTTGGATCTTAGTTCAGCTCTGTGAGGATCCAGATACCAGCACAGAGATTCGCTTGTGGGGGGGCATCCAGCAACTCCTCCACATTCTACAAGGGTGAGCTTAAAAGAAAATCATATTAAAAATAGTAAAGAAGTATTTAATGTTAGCCATCCATATTAATTATCAGGCAAATGTGAACCGAAAGCATAATTTAGTAAGATATTTGAATAAAATAAACAAATTGAGGGTTATAGGAACATATTTAGAAATAGGCACTCTGCCCTTGCTAATTGAGAAATTTCAACTTCATTTCCACATTTTCCTTAACATTGTAAAGTTACATACCCTAAGTAATATTTCTCAGTTCTTGTGGTTTTATTTTATACTGTCAAATTGCTCATTAGAGAAATTCTATGAGACATTTTGTGTAGAATCTTGCTCATAACATCACCCAAGATCATTTAAGAAGTACCTTTTGATTTTGTTGTACTTTATCTTTAAGTTCGAATAGTTGGTAAATGTATCAAAATTTCACAAAATTAAATACATTTGGAGCTAGTGAATGTTGTACAGGAAGGTTAGACTGTAATTTTTGCATATCGCTGGCTAGTATGTGTGATATTAAGTTAGATGCATGACATTCTGTTACGTTACTTCATATAATTTCAGTCTTTATACAGTGAACTGATTATGTTCAGTTCCTACCACAGCAGAGAAGGTAGTAATTGGTAATGGAGGGTTAATGTGAAATACAAAGTAAGATATCTAACACCTATCCAGTGTTTCAGATAGACTGAACAACCGTACCTGTCAAATTGTACCTGAGCTGCTTCATGTGTTTGTTTCTTTTCAGAAAACTTTCTTTTTTGTGTATTTTTTTTAGAGATAGAAATTTTGTATCCGATCGTTCTTCAATTGGAAGTTTGTCTAGTGCGAATGCTTCAGGGAGAATTCGACAACTTCAGCTATCTGAGAAACTGAGTACTCAGGAAATTCAAGAAAATACACTATCCTTGCAAGAAGGTATAACATTTTCCATTGAAGTAAAAGTCCAGCACATAGATTAATTGTTGACATTTATTGATAAATAAAATGATTAAGGCAGGACTTTTTCATAGATTTGGTGAGTTTCTTTATTTTTAGTAGAAGCATCATTGGCCCAGAACTTGGTGTCGGGGGCTTGCTGCGCGTGCAAGCCCCCGATGTGCACTCACCCTGCGCGCCGACATCTGAAACCTGGCCCGCAGTGGATTTCCTTTCAGTGGCCAGGTTCTGATGTCGGCGCGCTGTGCTAACCTGACCCAGCGGCGTAGTTAGTGCGATGTGCCGGCTGGGATCAGGTGAGCACTGTTCAGCCAATCAGGGGAGGGGAAACTTCATTCATAAGTTTGAGAGTAAGAACTGTCAAACTCATGAGAAGTACTGCACCCCAAAACACTACTTAAACTTTAAATAATTTTTTTTTAAAACATCCCAATCATTAAATTAAGTATAAATAAGTTTAAAAAAAATAATTTAACAATTTTTTTTTTTGAAAAAAATAAATTTTTAATAAAAAGGGTCTAAAACTAAACTTACCTTATTGTAGATTCTTTAAAATAATAAACCTGTGGGAAAAAAAAATTCTAAATTGCACTAAAACACCACTTACCTGTAAAAATAAATACTTATGTGTGCTTTTTACAAGCGTAAAGACCGGAGGCCTTTACACATGCGCAAATCCCCCAAAACAGAGGAAATCCAAGACGCACGCGCTGCCCCCTACAGCGCACGCGCTAGCCTCTTCACCTCTTGGGTGAGAGGAGAGGAAATGCCGGTTTTCAGCGCATGCGCTGTGCATGCTGAAAACCGGCATTTCCTCCGGCCAGACACGTGAGTACCCCTTCCGTACTCACGCGTTTGGTGAGGAATTACTGTCCCAATATTATGAAATTGATAGCATTACATCTTTAGCGTTACTGAAATATAATTAACTGAAGGAAAGACTTGTATTTATATAGCGCCTTTCACGACCACTGGACGTCCCAAAGCACTTTACAGCCAATGAAGAACTTTTTGAACTGCAGTCACTGTTGCAATGTAGGAAACGCGGCAGCCAATTTGTGCACAGCAAGCTCCCACGAACAGCAATGTGATAATGAGCAGATTATCTGTTTTAGTGATTATGTTCAGTCCTTACCACAGCAGAGAAGGTAGTAATTGGTAATTGAGGGGATAGCTCCCCTGCTCTTTTTAGTGTCATAGGATCTTTTCCACCCACCTGAGAGGGCAGACGGGGCCTCAGTTTAAAGTCTCATCTGAAAGATGGCATCTCCAGTGCAGTACTCCCTCAGTACTGCACTGGAGTTTTGTCAGCCTAGATTTTTGTGCTCAAGTCTCTGGAGTGGGATTTGAACCCACAAACTTCCAACTCAGAGGCGAGGGTGCTACCAACTGAGCCGTGGCTGACACACTGAGGAATAGCATGGGACATGAGTTGGTGCACCACCCAGGTCAATAGTCCAGTTAACTTAATGTGCCTTTTTGCACAGGATCTATGAAATATCAATCACCCATTCATATAGAAAACTCTCACCAAAATTTCTGTGTAAAATGATTAACTCTAACAATGACACAATTGAATCATTTCTTCTGTTTTTTTGTAAACTTTGTTTTACAATACTAGTGACGTTTATGTCACTTGGCTTAACTGTGGGCATCAACCATCCATTGTGCACCATGGCACCTCTGTTAACCAAAAATGAAACAAATCACTAAAATGGTAAACCGTATTAAGTAATATTAAGTTTGTTACATTATAAAGAATAAGGAACAGTCTGAAATGTGTTCCAAGGATGTAAAACAGTCTTTGCTGGGATGATGTTATTTGAACCACTTGATGTGCCAAAACTGTGTGTTATCCTTTATCTAACATCAATTCCTTATTGACTATTTTGTCATTTCAGCGTGTTGTGCTGCTATTACTGAGCTGGTGCTTAATGATACAAATGCTCAACAGGTTGTACAGGTTAGTATGCTCAAAGTTAAGGTCAATTATTATTTGCTAGAAGAAATATTGGTTTTAATCAGTGTCAAATCATAATGAACTGTGTAGTAATAAAAGAAGAAAAGAAAAAAAAACAAGAGTACAGGACTGCTGGCTTCTGAAAGAGTGTTAAGATTAATGAAGATGTGGACGTAGCTGAAAAATTGAATGAGTTCTTTAGTTCCATATTTACAAGGGAACCAGCACATGGACTGTAGCATAGCGGCAGTAGAAAGCCATGGCCTAACAGTCAAGCGAAAGGACGAGGACATTTTCAGATGCGGCACTGGAGGCCTTGGTCCTGGGGGTTCAAAGACGCTGTCAGGTCCTCTACCTGCTGAAGGGCAGGAGACCTTCAAGGCAGAGCAGCAGAAGGCTGTGGGAGGAGATCACTGAAGCCGTCAATGCGACGAGTGTTGTCCCCAGGACCTGGATCCAGTGCGGCTAGAAGTTTAATGTCCTCACACGATGCATTCATTCACCTTGACCACTCATCAAATGCCATATCCCACCATCTGCACCACAAGCCTCACATACTGCTCATTGCACCACACCCCTATCACCTACCAACAGCCTCTAGCAGTCACCACTCATACCTCACAATCATAGCTTCACTTCACCCTCACGCATTTACCACTGCTGCAAAACTCACACCCACATCTCACACCTTGCACACACTGCCAGATATTCAACCATAGCAGGCACATTGCACTGCACTCACTTCCCTTTCTCTTGCAGGCAAAGGTGGCTCACAACTGCTGGGGGCAACAGCAGACGGGTGGAGGGGAAGCCCGTCTGCAGAATCTGATGGAGCTGGAGTACACAGTGTTGGAGATCATTGGAGGGGCAGTCACAGAGTCTGTGGCAAATGGGGAAGTTGAAAGCATTGCTGACAATTACAGTATACTCATATCTAAGCTGCCTTCTCGCATCCCAGTTCCCCCTCATCCTACAATCTCTTCTCACTTACAAACTGCTGATGGTGTATGCATGGATATCTTGCTTCCCCCTTCCCCTCACCACAACCTGACCCTTGTGCATTTCTCCTTTCCCAAGAACTCCAACCAAGCCAGCCAGTCCCGAAGTGATGGAAGAGGACAGTGAGGGTGGAGAAGAAGACACACTTTCACTGCATCTGACACTCGCAGGCTCCATGTCAAAAAATGGCACTGCACGGACTTGAGGGTGGCATATAGGTGGGATCTGCATGTGGTAAGTCACTGGCCACGAGTGGGCTGCAGCCAGGCCAGTGGTTAAGGTTAGCTTGGGTGCCAGCTTCCCGGAGGGCGAGTTCACGGACAAGTTCTGCTGCACAAGGCTCAGATGATGACCTCGATGGGGGGTGGCCTTCAGAAGAAGGGTAATGGGCATGCACACGGAAATGCTAGGTGCAATGGCAAGTCTGCCAGAGAGCCTCTTGTCAGTGTCAAGGAGCATGGAGAAGTCTGGCTCCAACATTGCACGGGGCTTTGCGTGGAGCTTGGTACCCGTGATTTCCAGGATGGCTGCACCAAGTTGTGGAGCATGCAGCAGACCACCACGAAATGGGACACCTACTCCGGCGTGTACTGGAGGAGGACTCCTGAGGCAGCGGAACTGTTGCTTGAGCACCCCGATGGTCTGCTCAATGAGGTTCCTCATGGCAGAATGGCTCTCATTATATGATTGCTAGCCACGTGTGGTGGGGTTGCGGAGGGGAGTCGCTAGCCAGGCGCAGAGCGGATAGCCATTGTGTCCAAGCCACCCTCGGGATGACGTGGTGACTGGAAGATTGCGGGCACAGCAGACTGCCGCAGGATGAAGGCATCATGAATGCTGCCCAGATACTGGGCAATCACCATCATGATGTGCTGGGCGTGATCACACACCAACTGCACATTAAGTGAGTGGTGCCCTTTGCGGTTACGGAAGATCTCAGGATTGGTATACAGCGCCCGCAAAGCCATGTGGGTGCAGTCGATGGTGCGCTGCACCATGGGGAAGCCCCCAATATACTGGCAAAGCCACATGCGCGCACCTCCTGCTTCTCTCTGTTCAGGAATGAAATCCCTTCTCCTGGAGTACAGAGCCTCTGTGACCTCCCGGATGCAGCGATGGATGGCGAACTGGGAGGTGTTGGCAATGTCTCCTGCTCCAGACTGGAAGGATCTGGTGGTGAAAAAATTGAGGGCCATGGTGATCTTGAGGGCCACTGGCCGCACCGCACTGTGGTCGCCCTGCTATAAGGTTGCAGGAGGTGGCAGAGTTCTGTGACCACCTCCTTGATGAAGCGGAGCCTCCTAATACACTGCTCCTGGCTTAAATGCAGGTAGGAGATGTGCTCTCAGAAGACCATAGCTGGGTAAGGCCTCCTGCCCCTCCTCCTCCCTCTGCGAGCACCTTGTCCTCTTCTTTGCTGCCTCCACTCCATCTCCCTGTCATATTCGAGCACGAGGGGGACTGCAAGTAGAGCCCCCATACTGGGAGCAATTGGTGTGAACAGAACCCTTTAAATGAGAACCAAGGCATTCTGCACTTGCAGCAACATTCCCTGTCACCTCGCCAACTTTAAGCAACTCTAGAAAGCTCCAAACAGTTGCATAAACTTACACAGAGCCAGTAGAAATGTAAGTTGTTGATGATCCCATTAAATAGCGCTGGTGGGGGTCCTTCCTGCTGCTGAATGCATGGTCAACTGTTCGTGATTAGGATAGGGCGTTAAATGGAATGGCAAAGTCCAAAATGGCAGATCGTGCGTCAAATCAGCGTGATGTCACAATGTGCCTCATTTCCATTTCTGTAGCCAGCGCAGGCAACAGCCGCTGCCGACCTTCCCAAAATGGCGGCATCCACAGGACCCGCTGAAAGCAGGTGGGAAACAAGGCAGCCACCAATTTTTCTTCCAAATCGGCCTTAATGACCGGCGCAAATGGGTTCAATTTCCCGGCCTAGGACTCTTCTCGTTGGAGTTGAGAAGAATGACTAGATATGATGGAGGTGTTAAGGTTCAGGAATGTAGCGGCTCAGTCAGGGATATTTCACTTGGTATGTGGTAGCAGAACAAGATAACCAGTGTATAAGCTGGAAAGGGGTATATTCAGATGTGATGTAAGAAAGCATTCACTGACAGGATGGTTTGTTTTCAGAATAGCTTATTTAGAGATTCTGTAGGATCAAGTAGATTAATGGTATGTTGGCCTTTATTACAAGAGGATTTGAGTATAAGAGTAAAGATGTCTTACTGCAATTATATAGGGCCCTGGTGAGACCACACCTGGAGTATTGTGTACAGTTTTGGTCTCCTTACCTAAGGAAGGATATACTTGTCATAGAAGGAGTGTAACGAAGGTTCACCAGACTGGTTCCTGGGATGGGGGGATTGTCCTATGAGGAGAGATTGAGTAGACTAGGCCTATATTCTCTGGAGTTTAGAAGAATGAGAGGTGATCTCATTGAAACATGCAAAATTTATTGGCTTTTTGCTGACTTCAAGGCTTCTGCACAGGTCACTTGCTGACAAACATGGGCGCACTAGTAGGCATTCCCCTTGGAATACAGCATGACTTGGAGAATGAACAGAGGGAATGCAGAGCAGGACAACCGCTGGAAGAGGAGGAGGAGGATGAGGAGGGGGCAGAAGGGCTCTCAGCAGGAGACCATATCCACCCTAGGTGTTCAGGGACCAATTCTCCTACCTGAAGCTCAGCAAGGAACAATGTGTGAGATGCCTGCGCTTTACTAAGGATGTCCTCGCTTAAATCTGCCACCAGCTGCAGCCACAACTGCAACTTCAGAGCAGGGCGAGGACCGCAGTGGCTGTGAAGGTGACCATGGCGATGAACTTTTGAGCGTCGGGCTTCTTCCAGGCTAGAGCGGGAGATATTTGCAACATCACGCAGTTTGCCATCCACTGTTGTGTAAGAGAGGCCTCTGAGGCTCCCTATTCAAAGAGACAATGAGGGAAGAGCAAGAAGACCGTGATGATGAAGAAAGACCATCACTCAATTTCACACTCGCAGCCACCAGTTCAGATACTGACACTGCGCATAATTTAGAGGATAGCATAAAGGCAGGATCTGCACATGGTGAGACACCGGGCACGAGTGGCCTGCAACCAGAGCATGGGGGCAAGGATAGCACAGGTGCCAGCTCGCCAGAGGGCTGCAGAGGACTCAGATGAGGACTTCAATGGGGCAGCCTACAGAAGAACACTGATGGGTGTGCACAATCAAATGCTTGGTGCATTGGGAAGCCTGCCAGAACACCTGCGTGCAATGTCGAGGAGCATGGAGGAGTCCAGCACCAACTTGACACAGGGCTTTGCACAGAGCTTGGAGCCCATCCTTTCCAGCAGGGAAGTGGTGGCCAACTCCATTGGCACACTTGTGGACCCAACCATGATGCAGCGTCTGATGGCCAATGTCTCAGTTTCCATTGCAGCACAAACGGCAGCCATCCAATGTCTTGAGTGCTGCATGGAAGCTCAGATTGCTGTCATGCAAGGTCAACTTGTTGCCAAGCAAGCTCTGACTTCTAGCACCATGACTGTGCATTACAGTGTTCAAAGAGGCTTGCAGGGTGTCACAGCAGTCCAGCAATCTGTCCTCCAACAGATTACTAGGATTGCTGAGGTGCCGCCCCGGGGGAGTGGCAGTGGCTCCATGGAGCATGAACCTGCTCTCCTCTCTCAGGAAGACATCATTCATCCTCTCAGCACTGTCACTCCGCCAGTGCCCTTGCTGTTGCCTGTCAGCCAGCCAGCTCAGACTGATGCCACCCTTCTAATCCCAAAGCTGCTCGAGGTCATCCTCCAAGGCCATCTGCAGTGTTCTCCGCTGAAAGTCAACAGCCTTCCACTAGCCATGCTGCAGCCACTGGGGTAATACTGCGTCGGAGCACTAGGACCAGCAAAGGCACACGGAAGACAGGCACTAAGGAAATGCACAAGGGTGATTAGTTTGCTTTTGTGTGTAATATGGCATGATTTGATTTATAAATTTGGTTTGGAATGTTTATTTTGTGTTGGCTTTTATTTTTGCATTGTAGCCAAGTGGAAGCTGTGATGGTCAGTGACAGAGGGAAGGCAAGCTGTGGGACTGTTGGTGAATGGGGAGTTGGGGTTGCAGTGACTGGTATCGCACTCGTATGAGTTCTTCATGGACAGCCTGGCCAGAAAAGGGCTGTCTAGGTTGCCTCCTCCCTTCTTCCTCCTCCTCCTCCTCCTCAGCTGGTGGCAGGAGCTGTGCCCTCGTGATGGCGAAGTTATGCAGCATGCAGCAGACCACCACAAATCTTGACACCCATTCTGCAGGGTTCCTCCAGAGTGGTCCAGACAGCAGAAGTGTTGTTTCAGCATGCCAATGGTCTGCTCTATCACAATCTTTGTGGCAGCATGGCTTTCATTGTATGAGCCATGTCATCAGCGGATAACCCTTGTCGCCCAGTAGTCATGCTTTGGTTTACTGAGTTGGCTCAAATGCAGCCGGCACAACAGACTGCCGCAGAATGAAGGCATCATGTCTGCTGCCAGAATACTGGGTATTGACCTGCATGATTTGCTGCCTATGGTCACTCACCAGCTGATAGTTAAGGGAATGGAATCCCTTTCGGTTGCGGTACATGTCAGAGTTGGCATACAGCGCCTGCAAAGCGATGTGCATGCAGTCAGTGGTACTCTGCAGCATGGTGAAGCCTGCAATCATAGCGAAGCCGCATGCTCGCTCCACCTGCTGGTCTCTGGCAAGAGAGAATGAAATGTAGTCAGCTCTTTTTGCATAGAGATCCTCAGTGACCTCCCTTACACAACAGTAGACAAGGCGTTGCAAATATCTCCAGCTCCAGCCTGGAAGGAGCCAGGTGCATAAAGGTTTATCACCACGGTCACCTTCACAGCCACTGGCCATGTAGTCAATGCCCTGCTCTGAGGTTGCAGTTGTGGCTGCAGCAGGTGGCGGATTTCAGTGAGGATTGAGACACAGACATCTCACATATTGTTCCTCGCTGAGGTTCAGGTAGGAAAATTGCTCCCTGAACACCCTGTGCAGATATGGCCTCCTGCTGCGAGCCCTTCTCCCCGTCCTGCTCTGCATGGCATCTGTTCAATCTGTAAAGTCATACTGTATTCCAAGGAGACTTCCTACTAGTGCACCCATGTCTGGCAGCAAGTGGTTTGTGCATAAGCCTTGAAGTCAGCAAAAAGTGCTTCTACACCTGCCAAACCACTCCTTGTAGACATTTGCAACTTGAAACAACTATAGAAAGCAACAAACACTTGTAGAATCATAGCAACCGCCAGAAGAAATCACCCAGTAACAAACCTGAAAGTAGGTGATGATCCCTGGTAGCGTTAGTGGGGAGTCCTTCCTGCTGCTGAACACGTGTTCACCTGTGCGAAGTTAAGATAGGGTGTTAGCTGAACCATTGAGCTCCAAAATAGCACCGCTGACGTCAAATCAGAGTTGTACGCTGATTGACATTGTGATCTGCCTACTCTGAATACTTCCGACGGATGTTCACCGCATGCACTCTAATGCCCTCGCCAATATGGCATCCGGCGCGATTCGTCCCACAAGTGTGCACTCGTGCATCGGACGCCATTTTGGCACCCAAATGACACCCGTAGTGCCCGAACAACGTGCACTACGGATCCGAATTTTGCGCGGGTGGTGTTTTGGATTGTAGAGAGGGCCATTCGTCCCAAATCTGTACTACTTTGGTATGCTCCTGTAGTGCGTAGAGGGTTAGAATGATGAAGAAAAATGCATTACTTACCTCTTACGGTTATATTTGAATGATATGCATCCTCCACACACTGCAATTCCTCCCATCCATCCTTGCAGGCTCTGCACAGTTTTGTTTTAAGGAGGAGTTAATGTTAAGCTGATTTCAATGTCAAACTGAACAGCTGCAATGATATAGGTACGGCGGCTTTATACGATACATATATACTGACAGTTTACATCATGAGGAAGTATGTGTGATCTGCACATGGGTTTTTCAAGACCCTATCAAGCTAGGCTATAAGCTGTGTCGAGGATACAAATTCAAAGAATGAAAAAAGCCATACCACCTTCAACTGTGAGCCTTGTGTTTACAAAGCACTTGACTGTAGAGAATATTATAGCTGAGCCTGATTCTATTCTCATCCAATGTCTCACATGTGTACTTTCCATCAAGGGCCACTGTCTAGTGATCAGGAGTAGAAAAACCCTGTCCTCACTAGCCAAGGTATTGTGATTGTAGCGGCCCTATTGCTATCCTGGCTGAGAGCTGCTGACTCAGTATTGACCAGCAATCAAGCTTGGAATCTTTACCATTGGGGAAGTTTATTCTGAATATTTAATAGAATATCAGGAATATATTACTTAACATCTGAACTAAATATCTGATGTCATGGTTCTTTAAATTCTTTATGCAGGGGAATGGCATTTATGTGATAGGAAAGTTAATTCTGCCAAACAAACAAAGGAATGCACCAAAAGCAGATATCTTGCAGGTAATTTTATTACAACACCAATTTTATTTTTTCTAAAGCAATATGCTTTTTAACTGGAAAAAGCATCCACAGGAGGGTGAATTTGATTTGTATTGTTCAAACAATCAGTTTAGACATTGACAGAGTTTTGCTTTGTTACATGTATGAATGCAATCAATAATTCGTGTTTTCATTCCATTTACTAACTTCTAAATGGAGCAATGAATTACATTGGGTTTCTCAGACCCCTTGTTTAAATCAGGGTCATCATACTGATGATATATGCCTGCCTCACTTGCTGAAAATAAGATTAATTTCTTAGATTACAACAAAAAGTGATTACCATAAAATATTGCAAGTTTAGTTTCTGTGGCTTAACTCATTTGTACAATTGTAAAAATGTCTTCCTAGGAACAGGGATTTTTCAATTAAAATTTGTCTCTGTCTCAAAAGGAAATTGGCTCTTTTTGAGTAACATCAGTTACAGTAATATCCACCTTTATTATATACTCTTAGATTTTGTACTACAGTATATGTGTTTCAACGTGTGTGATATGTCTGTTCATTTCAGTAATATGTATATACTTACATACAAAGTTTCTAATTTTTTCATTACAGTGTTATGCATTTAGAGCTTTGCGTTTTCTCTTCAGTATGGAAAGGAACAGACAATTGTTTAAAAGGTACAGCATCCAAATGCAATGGACACCTACACAATGACATTATCTCTCTATTCCATTATGCCAAAATGTCAGTAACCCCTCAAGTTAAAATAGACAAAATACTGTACAGTCTTTTAATGTCTGATTTTCACCTCTCTGCAGAGAGTGTCCTGCAGTTGCTTGGTACTTCACTTTCGCAGTGGAATTGAGATCAGAAACTTAGTACTACTGATTTTTTTAAAAAACAACAAAAGCTATCAAACAAGCTATAAAATCAAGATTTGTGATGATGCCTTTTGCCAGTGCTACTCTGGATAATCTGCGAGAAGGTCTGCAGCAACAGCCTGGAGATGATTCTCTCTGAGTGGCAAAATACACTGTTCTACTAAAATATGCTTTTATATTACAAATTATAATTTTTTTAATCCACAGCCTCATTAACCATGGTCTGATTAAGCTGTTTTGAATTCATGTATATTTATTTACATGCATATAAATGATTTCCACTTTTTTGAATTCAACCAATAAAAGTCAACTTTATTTCCCCAAAAAACCTATTGTTCACAATGCACACTTTCCGGCCAGGGAGCGGTCGAGCGGGAGCCTTGTATGTTTTGCCACCCTTTCCTTCCGCTGCCCCCAGCACCCAACATCATGTCCTTTTTTTAAGCTCATTCTGGGTATATGGCTGTCACTAGCAAGCCCAGCATTTATTGCCCATCCCTAGTTGCCCTTGTGAAGGAGGCTCACCACCACAAAGAAGGAGATAACTGCTAATTTTTCAGTATTTATCACCCTCATCTTCTGTTATTGAACCACACCAACAGACATGGCTGAACAGCTTCTAAAAATCATCTATCTGTTACAAGTCAAAGGTCGAATCTCACCTCCCTTTCATGCATTTCCAATATCTGGCACTTCATGTACCCTGTGTGTTACAAAAGCCATGGGAGTATCTCAGAACTATTTGCACTATGTTTCATAGGTGTTGTTGTTGTTTCAATATCTGGGTATTTGAAAATTTAAAAAAAAACACATAATTCTATTCAATGTGGATCAACTTTTCCCACCAATCACAGGCGGGAGAGGGATGGGAGGAGTTTAAAATGTAAAAACGGGGAACGCATCCCCAACCCACCGCATATGTGCCTGTTGCTGCTTTTACGGCGGCGGGTGTCGTGCAAGTATCTCGCTGTCGAGAGGTGGGATACTTCATTAACATATTTAAATCAGGAACCACATTGTAATTGGGAGCCTGATTTAAATTTAACAGTTGCTACACATGTTTCCCAGGGCTTGGGTAAAGGGAGTAAAAGGGAGGTGGTTGCTGCCAGATCAAGGTGGTGAGTGCCTTTTACAGCATTCCTTGCGGGCCAGGAGGAGTAGGAGTAGGCCTCCTCTCTGGCAATCGCGGCCTCTCTCTTTCCCATCCCCCTGCTGTGATTGCCTGACTTCGCCGCCACCCCCCCCCTCCTCCAGCCCCAATCTCCGGCCTTCCTCCAGCGATGGCCTCTCTCCTTCCCACCCCCCCCCCCCACCCCCAGCCCCAATCTCCGGCCTTCCTCCAGCGATGGCCTCTCTCCTTCCCCACCCCCCCCACCCCCAGCCCCAATCTCCGGCCTTCCTCCAGCGATGGCCTCTCTCCTTTCCCCCCCCACCCCCATGCTCCAATCTCTCTCTTTCTCCCTCCCGTGATGGGTTCTCTCTCCCCCCCCTCAACACCCCGCCCCCCCCACCAGCCCCGATCTCTCGCTCCCTCCCTCCATCGATGGCCTCTCTCATCTGCCCTCCCCAGCAGCGATCACACCATCCCTTCCTCCCACGATGGCCTCTCTTTCCCCCCTACCCCCCGATTGCTGAGGACTGTCCCCAAGGGTTCCCGGCTGTGGCCTGCCACTGGTTTTCTTGTTAACCTGTCAATTTCGTCGGCTGCCAGCGGGTAACAGATGAAAAAAATTATAATGAGGCCCTGCCGTTAAATTTGGCATGGCCTCCACATCCCTGGCTTACCCACTTTTGGTCTGCTGGAGCACTCGTGAATAATTTCTTCTGGATAGTGTTAGGAATGGAAGATCAGCTCTATTATCCATTATTCCTTGACTGGATCACTGGTTCAGGGAATTGATTTCCCCCGCACCCTCCCCGTCTCCCCATAAATATTGGGGCCTTTGTTTCAGACAACGTTGTCCCATACATACTCGACATGGAGCATCAAGTATTGCTGAATCTACCTTCGGCATAGCAAAAGGGTTCAAACATTACCAATCCTGTAAGAATGGTGCTACGTGCCGAACAGGTTGAGATTCTCAGCCCGTATTTTCTGGGACTGACTCCTGCAGAAAACTGGCATGCTGCAGAAGAGTGAAATGAAAAAGAAATACCAAACGAGATCTTCCTCCTAAGCAGTTCTGCTTTTTAGCCAACCACCACTGGCACTTTGGTACCATTCAGTACCACGCAACAGGTGGATCCCAACCTCATCTGCAAGCACTGCTCCAGTTAAGAGAAAGTGCAAGTCTGCAGTGACACCTTTGATGCATGGAGACCTCTCAAGGCATCGCCGACAGCCTGGACCACTGCTCTGTCTGGCTGATAATCTTCATCTGTGCCGGGTGGCACCAAAGGTAGTGTTGATGGCAGTCCTATGAGACGATACCCAAGGAGGAAGAGGATAATCACCCATAAGCATTCCAATTGATGTTTGATGTGCTCAACACTAAGTGTCCCATAGTTAGAATGCCTCAGTTTGAAAGTCTCTGTATTGAGGGGAAGGGCACGGGTAGAGCCCCTGCTCTTAATCTGCTAGTTCCCAAATATTCCTCCTTTGTGAGTTTTGTGATACCAACATCTTTTTGGACCAGTGCAAAGGAGTCTGTGTTGACTTTCATAAGCAACACTTGGTTGCAGACATAGAGTAAACAGGACCTCCCAGGTGTATCATGCCTTGGCTGACCTAGTGCACACTTCATTGTTCACTGACCACAGATCTGAATTGCATGATACAAATTTCACCTACTGAATTTTCTCTTCAGGTGCCATCTCAGCTTTAGGCTGTGGTAAACGCTGCTCAGCGGTCCTGCAGAGAGCAATTCTTGTTACTGGTTGAACCTACTCCAGGTCGCCTCACTGCAGAAGCAGGCTGCGGGGGATGTCCTAGAAACAGACAGTCTATTGTCCAGGGAATCTTGCTCTGGAGGCTTGATTCGCTCCTTTAGTTTCCCTCTGAAATTGCAGCAGCAGTTTCTCTATATGCCCTTTAAGGCAAGGGGCTCTTTGGCAAACAAATTCTGGGATAGGTTTTGCTTCAAAGCCAAATTGCAGTGAGCCAAAGACAGGTCCTTCCATATAATAAGGATTCAAGCATCATGACTGAACAAACGAATGTGGACACCAGATTCATTTCATGTGCTTTCATGACTTTACAACTTGATATTAGTAAGCAGATTAAGAAAGGCATTATGAAAAAGCATTTCCATTATTTCTGGGGCAACTGTTAAATCTACATAAGGGATGAAACCTTCTAAATAAACGTGAATGCCACCAACATGCAATTCACAGCTTCTGACCTGCGTACATCACTTTAAAATCTTAACCATTATTCATCAAAATATGTCCAGATAATAATTCTGCCCCATTACCTGCAAAGAAACAAAATCCTTTTGAATAAAGAGAGTGGGACCCGACGACAGCGTGGACCTGGAAGGAGTCGGCTGCAGAGAGAGAACAAAGAAAGCGGGACACGAGGACAACACGGACCTGAAAGGAGTCAGCTGCACCAGAGGCGGCAGTACACATCCGGCGAATTCCAAAAGAACAACAAAAAACAAGGAGCGACGTCACAGGACAGCATGTAGGTAATTGATGGGTGAGCATTAGCATTATTTTTCTCTCTCTAACTTAACTAAATAAACTAATAAATATAACTATAAATAATCGTTTGAATTAAGACTTTAACTAAGAAAGCGAGAGAAGCGGCCAGAGATAAAGGTGGTCCCAACTTTTAAGACTCTTGGTGGGGCGGGTGGGGGGGGGGAATTTGTCCCTTTAGCACCTCCCGTTAGCGCCAGTAGATGGCTCTAATGGGGCGCTAGACCAGTATCGCCAGGGTGAATCCAGTGCCACATGCCAAATCCAGTGCCACGCACCAAATCCAGCCCCCCCCATAGCACCGCCGCTAAGAGGTATCGCCGGGAATGTCAACGCCAGGTAGATTGTAACATCAGTGAGTGTGGCACGCTCACTGACCACCTAATTGATTCTCGCCACTTACCTCGCAGCCTGGAGTAAACACCGACAGGGAGAGCTTGTCATGCAGCTCCAGGGACATTATTTAAAGGGATCATGAGTAATCACTCGCAGTTGTCGGGTTAGTGCAGTTTCAGTGTTTTTTTGTTAGTTTCACCCATCGCAACAGTTTCATTCAGTAATTTCAAGGTTCTTTTGTATCGGGAGTCTTCTGGCAACTAAAAAGTAGCTACATTAATTGTTCAAAGATTCAAACTGCTATGGCGGAGGGAGTGCAGGCAGCGAGAAATACGGGAACATGTGCACAGAGGGAGGAAGAGGGCCTTCAGGGCTCTCACCAGACGGCCTTACCCTCCAAGGGTATTCCGAGGGCACTTCCCCTACCTTCAATTAAGCACAGAGCAGTGTGTTAGAAGGCTTCGCTTCATCAACGAGGTGGTCACAGAATTCTGCAACCAGACCTCCAGCTTCAGACCAGGGTGACCATGGCTCTCCCAGTGGCAGTCAAGGTCATTGTGGCCCTCAATTTTTTCACCAGTGGATCCTTCCAGTCTGTAACAGGAGATATAGCTAACATCTTACAGTTCACCGTCCATCGCTGCATCCTGGAGGTCATTGAGGCTCTCTACAGCAGGAGAAGGGATTAGATTGGCTTCTCGATCACCAGAGAGAAGCAAGATGAGCGTGCATGTGGCTTTTCCAGGATTGCAGGATTTCCCCTGGTGCAGGGCCTCGTCGACTGCACCCACGTGGCTTTGCGGGCACCGCATAACAATCCTGAGATCTTCCGTAACCGCAAAGGCTACCACTCACTTAATGTGCAGTTGGTGTTACCCCACACAGCAAATCCTTAATGACAATGCCCACATTCCTGGCAGCAGCCATGATGCCCTCATCCTGCACCAGACATGTGCTAGCCACCACGTCAAGCTCGAGGGTGGCTGCTCAGAGATGAGGGCTAGCCGCTCTCCACCTGGCTCATGACTCCCTTCCGCAACCCCAACACTCGTGCCCAGCACTCATATAATGAGCGCTATGCTGCCACCAGGAACATCATCGAACAGACCATCGGCTTATTGAAGCAACGGTTCCGCTGCCTTGACCGCTTGGGAGGAGCCCTCCAGTATTCGGCTGAGCAGGTGTCCCATTTCCTGGTGGTCTGCGGCATTCTCCACAACTTGGCCATCATGAGGACCCAGTCCTTGCCACCAGGGATTGCAGGACTACCTCAGGCGGAGGACGAGGCAGAGGAGGATGAGGAGGACAAAGAGGAGGAGGAACAGGAGAGAGGGAGGAGGCAGCGAGACAATCGGCTTGCTGGCCGGGCTGTCCGTGACCGGCTCATCAGACTCTGATTCACATGAATGAAACCCCAGTTCCCCGTAGCTCACCATATCCCCATCATATAATCTCTGTCTCATGGCGCATCGCAGCTTCCTCCTGGATGCAAAGGTGAAATGAGAGCGACCACAATATATTCCAAAGACCATTAATAAATTTATCTATAAACATATCACACATCACATGAATTCTAATAACTAATGACCCGTGTGCCTGCCATAGTTGACTAGCTGTCATTGTGTGCAAAGTGTGAGATGTGGGTGTGAGTGTTGCTAGGTAGAGATTGTTGGTGGGTGAGTGCTGGGGGTGTGGTGCTTTGGGCAATGTGTGAAGATTGTGGTACAGATGGTGGTATGTAGCATTTGTTGAAGCATTCACTCACCCTGACCACCCAAGTGAGGTTGTTAAATTTCTTCCTGCACTGTGTGTGGGCCCTGGGGACCACAGTGCTGCCTGAGACATGCTGCACTACCTCCCTCCACATGATGTGGAAGACTTGTGACGAGGGCCTCCTGCCACTTGTCAGGTAGAGCACTGCCCTCCATCTCTCCACAGTGAAAACCAATGCCTCAAGTACTTCATCGGAGAATCTGCAGCTCTCTGCCTGGACCTGCCATGAGCACACCTGGTCCACTCATCCGGCTCCTTCTCCTTGTTGTGCTTCTGCTTGCTGAGGCAGCTCCACAGCTAGCAATGCTGAGAATGAGGTGCTGCAGCACGGTGGCATAGTGGTTAGCACTGTTGCCTCACAGCGCCAGGGACCCGGGTTCGAATCCGGCCTCGGGTGACTGTCTGTGTGGAGTTTGCACATTCTCCCCGTGTTTGCGTGGGTTTTCTCTGGGTGCTCCGGTTTCCTCCCACAGTCCAAAGATGTGCGGGTTAGGTTGATTGGCTATGATAAAAATTGACCCTTAGTGTTAGGGGGATGGGTTACGGGGATAGGGTGGGATATGTGTTGGTGTAGGGGTTACGGGGATCGGGTGGGATATGTGTCGGTGCAGGCTCGATGGGCCGAAATGGCCTCTATCTGCACTGTGGGGTTTCTGTGAGATCTGTGAGAATGAACCTCCCCTTTAAGTGGTGAAAAAAGCCTGCGGCAATGATGAGTTGCGATTAAGCTGCACTCGATATTGGTTCACCCTTTAAGTCTAATGCCAATGAGCTTGGGTTTTAAGACTTGATTTAGGACTTCAAACGGGGTGGGGGGGGTGGCGGGAAGGAAGATTGGGAAAGCAATAGTGGTAGGGGATTCAATAGTTAGGGGAATGGATAGGCGTTTCTGCGGCCACAGACATGATTCCAGGATTGCATGTTGCCTCCCTGATGCCAGGGTCAAGGATGTCACTGAGCGGCTACAGAACATTCTGAGGGGGGAGGGTGAACAGCCAGAGGTTGTGGTCCATATCAGTATCAACGATATAGGTAGAAAGAGGGATGAGGTCCTGTAGGCAGATTTTGGGGAGCTAGGAAAGAGATTAAAAAGCAGGACCTCAAAGGTAGTAATCTCCGGATTAGTCCCAGTGCCTTGAGCTAGTGAGTATAGCATTAGGAGAATAGAGCAGATGAATGTGTGGCTGGAGAGATGGCGTAGGAGGGAGGGCTTTAGATTCCTGGGACATTGGGACAGATTCTGGGGGCGGTGGGACCTGTACAGGCTGGACGGGTTGCACCTCAACAGAGCTGGGACCAATATCATCGCGGGGGGGGGGGGAGTTTGCTACTGCTGTTGGGGAGGTTTAAACTAATTTGGCAGAGGGATGGGCACCAGGATGTACTATTACAAAGAGAAACAAAGTGCACAAAGGATTGAGAGAGACAGATAGCACTGGAGTAAGAAATGGTAAGGTATTAGGTGGGGTCAGACTAAGAGAGAATACAAGAAGGTCTAAGAGAGGTTTACAGTGCATGTGTATAAATAAGATTGGTATGCTGCAGGCGCAAATAGCCACTGTTGTGGCGATAATGGAGACCTGGCTCAAAAAAGGACAGAATTGGGTAATAAATATTCCTGGATATAAGGTGTTCAGGAATGATAGGGAAGGAAAGAAAGGAGGTGGGGTGGCAGTATTGGTTAAAGAGAATGTTACAGTGCTGGAGAGAGAGAATGTCCTGGAGGGGTCAAGGACAGAATCTATTTGGTTTGAGTTAAGAAACAATAGCGGTGCCATTACACTACTAGGTGTATTCTATAGGCTGCCAACTAGTGGGAAGGATATAGAGGAGCAAATTTGCAGGGACATTAAAGAGAGGTGCAAAAACTATTGAGTAGTGATAATGGGGATCTTCAACTATCCTCATACAGACTGGGATAGTAATTGTGTAAAGGGCAGAGAGAGGGAAGAATTTCTGATGTGTGTTCAGGAGAACTTTCTTGATCAGTACGTCTCTGGCCCAATGAGGAAGGAGGCATTGCTGGATCTGGTTCTGGGGAATGAGGTGGGTCAAGTGGAGCAAGTGTCAGTAGGGGAACATTTAGGGAATAGTGATCATAGTATCATAAGATTTAGATTAGCTATGGAAAAGGACAGGGAGCAATCTAGAGTAAAAATACTTAAATTGGAGGAAGGCCAATTTCAGTGGGTTGAGAACAGATCTGGCCCGGGTAAATTGGAATCAAAGATTCGCAGGCAAAACTATAACTGAAAAATGGGGTTGCCTTTAAAGAGGAGATGGTTCGGGTATAGTCGAGGTACATTCCCACGAGGGGGAAAGGTAGAGCAACCAAAGTCAGAGCTCCCTGGATGACAAAAGAGATAGAGAGTAAGATGAAGCAGAAAAAGAGCGTGTATGACAGATGTCAAGTTTAGAATACAAGTGAGAATCAGGCTGAATATAGAAAGTTCAGAGGGGAAGTGAAAAAATAAGAGGAGCAAAGAGAGAGTATGAGAATAGATTTGCAGCTAACAAAAGGGAATTCAAAAGTCTTCTACAGGCATATATATAGTAAACGTGTAGTAAGAGAAGGGGTGGGGTCAATTAGGGAACAAAAAGGAGACTTGCACGTGGAGGCAGAGGGCATGGCTGAGGTACTAAATGAGTACTTTGCATCTGTCTTCACCAAGGAAGAACATGCTGCCAAAGTCGTAGTGAAAGAGGAGGTAGTTGAGATACTGGATGGGATAAAAATTGATAAAGAGGAGGTACTAGAAAGGCTTGCTGTACTTAAAGTAGGTAAGTCACCAGGACCAGATGGGATGCATCCTGGGATGCTGAGGGAAGTTAAGGTGGAAATCGTGGAGGTACTGGCCATAATCTTCCAATCCTCCTTAGATACAGGAGTGGTGCCAGAGGACTAGAGAATTGGAAATGAGACACCCTTGTTCCAAAAAGGGTTTAAGGATAAACCCAGAAACTACAGGCCACTCAGTTTAACCTCGGTAGTGGGGAAGCTTTTAGAAATGATAATCAGGGACAAAATTAACAGTCACTTGGACAAGTGTGGATTAATTAAGGAAAGACAGCACGGATTTGTTAAAGGCAAATCGTGTTTAACTAACTTGATTGCGCTTTTTGATGAGAAAACAGAGAGTGTTGATGAGGGCATTGTGGTTGACGTGGTGCACAAAGGATTGAGATTAGATCACGTTTACACTCCATTCCGGGATGGATACAAGACCCTCCCCCACCCTCCCTTCGGCAAATCAGATCACGACTCCATCCTGCTGCTACCCACCTATAGGCAGAAACTGAAACAGGAAAAGCCTGTGATGAGATCTCTACAACGCTGGTCGGATCAATCAGACGCTATGTTACAAGACTGTTTTGATTCCACTGACTGGGCTATGTTTCGGAATGCCTCGGACAATGACATCAACACATATACAGATTCAGTCATTAGTTTCATAAACAAGTGCATAGATGACGTTGTTCCGAGGATTGTTGTACGAACATTTCCCAACCAGAAACCATGGGTAAATGGCAATATCCGTGCTATGCTAAAAGCACGGTCCTTCGCATTCAACTCTGGGGACATGGATGAGTACAAGAAATCAAGGTACGACCTCAGAAAAACAATCAAAAATGCAAAAAGACAATACACGGACAAAGTGGAGTCACACTATCATAGCTCAGATTCGCGAAGGATGTGGAGTGGACTACAATCTATTACAGACTACAAAGGGAAACCCAACTGTGTCATGCCCAGCAATGCCTCTCTCCCGGATGAGCTTAACACTTTTTACGCCCGGTTTGAGGCCAACAACAACTGGCCTGTTACAAGGGCGCCCGCGGCTCAGGATGACCGGGTCTTCTCAATCTCCATGACTGACGTGAGCAAGACCTTTAAGAGAGTGAACACCCACAAAGCACCCGGTCCAGATGGAATCCCTGGGCGTGTCCTTCGAGCATGCGCTGACCAGCTGGCAGCCGTGTTTACGGATATATTCAACCGTTCACTGTACCAGTCTGTAGGCCCCACCCGCTTCAAGATGACATCGGTTATTCCAGTCCCCCAAAAAACAAAAGTAACCTGTTTAAACGACTACCACCCCATAGCACTCACTTCTGTCATCATGAAGTGCTTTGAGAGGCTGGTCAAAACCCACATCAACTCGTTACTACCTGACACACTGGACCTACTCCAATTTGCCTACCGCCCAAACAGATCTAGGGATGATGCCATCGCCACTGTACTGCACACTGCCTTATCATACCTGGATAAGAGGAACACCTATGTGAGAATGTTGTTCATTGATTATAGTTCAGCATTCAATACCATTATCCCCTCCAAGCTTGTCAACAAGCTCAGTGAGGTTAACACCTCCCTATGCAACTGGATCCTGGACTTCCTGACGGGAAGAACCCAGGTGGTGAAAATAGGCAGAAACACCTCCTCCACACTGATCCTGAACACGGGAGCTCCCCAGGGTTGTGTGCTCAGCCCCCTTCTGTACTCCCTGTTTACTCACGACTGCGTGGCCACACACAACTTCAACTCCATCATCAAGTTTGCTGATGACACTACCGTTGTAGGCCTGATCACAGATGGCGACGAGACAGGCTACAGGGAGGAGGTAAGAGCCCTAGGAGAATGGTGCAAGTCCAACAACCTCTCCTTCAACATCAACAAAACAAAGGAGATGATCGTGGATTACAGGAAGCGGCAGGGGGAGGGACACACCCCAATCTACATCGAAGGGGCTGAGGTGGAGAGGGTCAGCAGCTTCAAATTCCTGGGTGTATTCATTACGGAGGACTTAATGTGGTCACATCACATCGACGTTGTCACCAAGAAGGCATACCAACGCCTGTTCTTCCTCAGGAGACTGAAGAAATTTGGAATGGCCCCCCCAGATTCTCACCAACTTCTACCGGTGCACCATCGAGAGTATCCTGCCCGGCTGCATCACTACCTGGTATGGCAACTGCACCGCCACAGACCGCAAGGCTCTACAGATGGTAGTGAAAGCTGCACAACACACTATAGGAATTAAACTACCTGCTGTGCAGGATATCTACCCCGAGAGGTGCCGGGGGAAGGCCCTGAGAACCATTAAAGATGCGAGTCACCCCAGCCACAACCTCTTCGCCCTGCTCCCGTCCAGTAAGAGATACTGAAGCATACGGTCTCGTACCAACAGGTTTCGAAACAGCTTCTACCCCCAGGCCATAAGACTCATGAACGATTAATTTATTATTATTTATTACTGTTTTATTTATTATTACTGTCTTTCTATTAGTATTTCTATTAGTATTTTTATCATTGTTATGCCATATTTATTCCAATGTTGGGAGGACTCGTAAAAATCAACATTTCATTGTGCAGTACACACGTCTGCTGCATATATGACAAATAAAATTGAATTGAATTGAATTGAATTGGTGTACATTGACTTCTAAAAGGCGCTTGATAAAGTGCCACCTAATCGGCTTGCCAGCAAAGTTGAAGCGAATGGAATAAAAGGGACAGTGGCAGCATGGATACGAAATTGGCTAAGTGACAGGAAACAGAGTAAGGAGACCAAACTGTACACAATTCTCCAGGTGTGATCTCTCCAGGGCCCTACATAATTGCAGTAAGATGTCTTTACTCTTATACTCAAATCTTCTAGTAATAAAGGTGAACACACCATTTGTTTTCCTAATTGCTTGATGTACCTGCATGTTAACGTTCAGTGATTCGAGTACAAGGACACCCAAGTCCCTCTGAACACCAACATCTCTCACCATTTAAAAAATACTCTGCTTTTCTATTTTTCCTACCAAAGTGGATGACTTCACATTTTTCCCCATTATATTCCATTTGCCATGTTCTTGCCCACTCACTTAGCCTGCCTATATCCCCTTGAAGTCTCCTTGCATCCTCCTCACAACTTACACTCCCACCCAGCTTTGTATTATCAGCAAACTTGGATATATTACAGTTGGTCCCCTTATCCAAATCATTGATGTAGATTGTGAATAGCTGAGGCCCAAGCACTGATCCTTGCGGTACCCCACTAGTTACAGCCTGCCAACCCGAAAATGACCTGTTTATTCCTACTCTGTTTTCTGTCCGTTAACCAATCCTCAATCCATGCTAGTATATTACCCCCAATCCCATGAGCCCTAATTTTGTTTAATAACCTCTTGTGTGGCACCTTATCGAATGCCTTCTGAAAATCCAAATACACCACATCCACTGGTTCCCCCATATCTAATCTGCTAGTTACAACTTCAAAAAACTCCAACAAATTTGTCAAACACGAGTTCCCTTTCATAAATCCGTGTTGACTCTGCGCAATCCTATTATTATTTTCTAAGTGCCCTGTTACCACATCCCAAATAATAGATTCTAACATTTTCCCTACTACTGATGTCAGGCTAACTGGTCTGTAGTTCCCCGTTTTCTCACTCCTTTCTTAAATAGTGGGGTTGCATTTGCTACCTTCCAATCTGCAGGAACTGTTCCAGAACCTTTATAAAACACTGGTTCGGCCTCAACTGGAGTATTGTGTCAAATTCTGGGTACTGCACTTTAGGAAGGATGTGAAGACCTTAGAGAGGGTGCAGAAAAGATTTATGAGAATGGTTCCAGGGATGAGGGACTTCAGTTACATGGATAGACTAGAGAAACTGGGGTTGTTACCCTTGGAGCAGAGAAGGTTGTGAGGAGATTTGATAGAGGTGTTCAAAATCATGATTGGTCTCGACAGAGTAGATGGAGAGAAACTGTTCCCATTGGTGGAAGGCTCGAGAACCAGAGGACACAGATTTAAGGTGATTGGCAAAAGAACCAAAGGCGACATGAGGGAAAACGTTTTTGTGCAGCAAGTGGTTAGGATCTGGAATGCACTGCCTGAAAGGGTGGTGGAGACAGACTCAATCGTGGCTTTCAAAAGGGAACTGGATAAGTATCTGAAGGAAAAAAAATTGCAGGGCTACGGGGTAAAGGCGGGGGAGTGGGACTAGCCGAAGTGCTCTTGCAGAGAGCCAGCATGGGCTCGACAGGCCAAACGGCTTCTTTCTGTGCTGTAAACGTTCTATGATTGTATGATTCTTTCTCCCAAGGGACTTTATCTGTGCCTGCTCCATTAATGGTGCTGATGCCTTTAAGGACAAAGAAGCACCCAGACTTCCTTTTCTCTTCATGGTTCTGGCTAATAGTGTACCCATGTGGCCCCTCCTTTATTTTAATTAGGCCTGAGGGCAAGTGTGGGTGCTGAGCTCTGCACTGCAGGAGACTTTTAGTTTTGATGGACTTTTGATGAACTTTTAGTTTTGATGGAACATAAGAACATAAGAAATGGGAGCAGGAGTAGGCCACTTGGCCCTTCGAGCCTGCTCTGCCATTCAATGAGATCATGGCTGATCTGCCTCAACTCCATTCACCGGCCCTATTTACATATCCCTTGATGACCTTACTAATCAGAAATCTATCGACTTCTGTTTTGAATATACCCAATGACTGAGCTACCACAGCCCTCTGGGGTAGAGAATTCCAAAGATTTACCACCCTCTGTGTGAAGAAATTTCTGCTCATCTCAGTCCTGAATGGCCTACCCTTTATCCTGAGGCTGTGGCCCCTGGTTCTAGACTCCCCAGCCAAGGGAAACATTCTCCCAGCATCCACACTATCAAGCCCTGTAATAATTTTGTATGCTTCAATGAGATCCCCTCTCATTCTACTGAATTCAAGAGAATACAGGCCTAGTTTACTCAATCTCTTCTCATACGACAGTCCCGCCATCCCAGGAATCAATCTCGTGAACCTTTGTTGCACTCCCTCTATGGCAAGTATATCCTTCCTTAGGTGAGGAGACCAAAATTGTACACAGTACTCCAGGTGTGGTCTCACCAAGGCCCTATATAATTGGAGTAGGACTTCTTTACTCCTGTACTCAAATCCTCTTGTAATGAAGGCCAGTATACCATTTGCTTTCCTAATGGCTTGCTGCACCTGCACATTCACTTTCACATGTACAAGGACACCCAGGTCCCTTTGAGCATCTGCATTCCCCAATCTTTCACCATTTAGGAAATACTCTGCCTTTCTGTTTTTTCTACCAAAGTGGACAACTTCACATTTATCCACATTATATTCCATCTGCCATGTTCTCGCCCACTCACTGAGCCTGTTGAGATCCCCTTGAAGCTTCTTCATAACTGACACTGCCACCTAGCTTTGTATCGTCAGCAAATTTGGAAATGTTACATTTAGTCCCCTCATCTGAATCATTGATATAGATTGTGAATAGCTGGGGCCCAAGCACCGATCCTTGCGGTACTCCACTAGTCACAGCCTGCCATCCTGAAAAAGACCCGTTTATCCCTACTCTTTGTTTTCTGTCTGTTAACCAATCCTCAATCCATGCTAGTATATTACCCCCAATTCCATGTGCCCTAATTTTGTTCACCAACCTCTTGTGTGGGATCTTATCGAAGGCCTTCTGAAAATCCAAATACACCGCACCTACCGGTTCCCCTTTGTCTACTCCACTTGTTACATCCTCAAAGAACTCCAATAGGTTTGTTAAACAGGATTTCCCTTTCATAAATCCATGTTGACTCTGCCCAATCTTACTATTGGTTTCTAAGTGTCCAGTTATTGCATCCTTTATAATAGATTCCAGCATTTTCCCAACTACTGATGTGAGGCTAACAGGTCTGTAGTTCCTCGTTTTCTCTCTCCCTCTTTTCTTAAATAGCGGGGTTACATTTGCTATCCTCCAATCTGCAGGAACCGTTCCAGAATCTATAGAATTTTGGAGGATGACAACCAACACATTCACTATCCCAATGGCCACCTCTTTGAAAAACCTAGGATGTAGGTCATCCAGTTCTTGGGATTTATCGACTTTTAGTCCCATTAATTTTGCTAGTACTGTTTTTTTACCAAATAATTTATTTAAGTTCCTCAAACTCGCCACACCCTTGGTTTTCTCGTATTTCTGGGAGGTATTTTGTGTCTTCCTCCGTGAAGACAGAAACAAAGTATTTATTTAATTTCTCTGCCATTTCCTCATTCCCCATTATAAATTCTCCCGTCTCTGACTGTAAAGGACCTACATTTACCTTCGCCAGCCTTTTCTTTTTCACATACCTATAGAAGCTTTTACAATCTGTTTTTATATTTTTCGCTAGTTTCTGCTCATATTCTATTTTTCCTTTATCAATTTCTTGGTCCCCCTTTGCTGATTTCTGAAACGATCCCAATCCTCAGGCTGACCGCTTTTTCTGGCAACTTTATAAGCTTCCTCCTTTGATTTAATACTAGCTTTAATTTCTTTTGTTAGCCATGGTTGGATCACTTTTCCTTTTGGGCTTTTATGCCCTAGAGGAGTATATGTTTGTTGCAAATTATGCATTATTTCCTTGAATGTTAGCCATTGTATGTCCACCTTCATACCTTTTAGTGTAGTTTCCCAATCTACCATGGCCAACTTGTCCCTCATACACTTGTAGTGATGGAAGGTCATCAACCTGAAATGTTAACTCTGTTTCTCTGTCTATAAATGCTGCCTGACTTGCTGAGTATTTTCCAGCATTTTCTGTTTTTATTTCCGATTTCCAGCATATGCAATATTTTGCTTTTTCACTTTTAGTCTGCTGGAGCACTCTGCAATAATTGCTTCTGGACAGTGTTAGGAAAGGAAGATCAGCCCTTTAATCCATTATCATGATCCAAGCTTCCTTGACTGGATCTCTGGTTCAGGGAATAGATTTTGTGTTAAAAAGGGTACCTTTAACTTGAATACTTGACCAAAATAAACAGTTTAGTCTCTGAGAAATGTGATTGTCTTTCCAATTTGGCTTTGCACTTCATTTGCTGCCCTTTACTTCAATTAGTGTATGGCATCACATTCATTAGAGTAGGTTGAGTACTTGCTACAGCAAGACTTTCTTAATATCTAACTATACATGAACAGCCCCCATGGATTTTACTGATCATAGAAGAATGGTGCATATTTTTTCTGTTCTATAGGTTTGTTTCACTTGTTGAATATCAAAATTCTTATGATTGACTCTCACTAATGAGATTTTTTAATGCAGGTTATTTCCTCCAGATATGTTTGAGATGTTCATTGATGTTGGACATTATGCGCGTGACATCCATACATATGAAAACTTGGTAACTAAGTTGAACTCTTTACCTGTAAGTGAAGAACTCTGATTACTCTTGGATATTTTCAAGGTTCAGTTTTTCCACAGAAAGTTTGTAACTTGTCTTGCAATTTTGTGTCTAGACTGATGAACTAAAACAAATCACTGAAAATATTGAAGGAGTTAACCAAAATAAAGCTCCAACAAAATTTATCGGTAATTATGCCATTTTAGACTATCTTGGAAGTGGAGCGTTTGGAAATGTTTTTAAGGTAAGCTATTCCTTTTATTGTAATGTTTTATTAGCCTTCTGCAACAAAAACATTAAATGTATATTTTAGATCTCTTCTTGAATTTACAGGTTAGGAAATACAGTGGACAGAATCTGCTAGCTATGAAAGAAGTTAATTTGCACAACCCAGCTTTTGGAAAAGACAAAAAAGACCGTGACAGCAGTGTGGAGAAAATTGTGTCTGAGCTAACGATAATTAGAGAACAGGTGCATTTTCTTTGTCACTTTTTAAAAAAAATTACTGTCCTTGTTTCATAGAGTATATTGAAAAATTATTAGTGATGGTCATTTTCAATGAGCTGCGAGTTTGTATTAGGTGGAGAATGTCTACTGAATGGACGTTAATCCATTAATACTGAAGTTTATAGTAAAAATGCAGCAACATACAGAGCATCACATAAGTGAAGAGTCATTTTTTTCATGCTTTTAAAATGTAAGTATCTTTTTAAAATTCATTCATGGTATGTGGGCATTGCTAGCAAGGCCAGCATTTATTGCTGGTCCCTAGTTGCCTTTGAGAAGGTGGTGGCGAGCTGCCTTTTCAACCGCTGCAGTCCGTGTGGTGAAGGTACTCCCATAGTGCTGTTAGGGAGGGAGTTCCAGGATGTTGACCCAGTGATGATGAAGGAACGGCGATATATGTCCAAGTCAGGATGGTGTGTGACATGGAGTGGAACTTCGCGGGTTTGGGAGGTGTTATTGAAGAAGCCTTGGCTAGTTGCTGCAGTACATCTTGTACATGGTATGCACTGCAGCATGGTGCACTGGTGGCGGAGGGAGTGAATGTTTAAGCTGGTGGATGGGGTTTCAATCAAGCGGGATGCTTTGTCTTGGATTGTGTCGAGCTTCTTGAGTGTTGTTGGAGCTGCACTCATCCAGGCAAGTGGACCGTAGTCCATCACATTCCTGACTTGTGCCTTGTAGATGGTGGAAAGGCTTTGGGGAGTCGGGAGGTGTGACACTTGCCACAGAATACCCAGTCTCTGACTTGTTCTTGTAACCACAATATTTATGTGGCTGGTACAGTTAAGTTTCTGGCCAATGATGACCCCCAGGATGTTGATGGGGGATTCGACGATGGTAATGCCATAGAATGTCAAGCGGAGGTGGTTACACTCTAGAGTATACATGTGGTAATTGGCCGGATTGGATTTTTCCTTTTTTTGTCTACGGGACACACATGGGCAATTTTCCACTTTGTTGGCTAGATGCCAATGTTATAGCTGTACCGGAACAGCTCGGCTAGAGGCACGGCTAGTTCTGGAGCACAGGTCTTCAGCACTACAAATGGGATGTTATCGGGGCCCATAGCTTTTGCTGTATCCAGTGCGCTCAGCCGTTTCTTGATAGCACGTGGAGTGAATTGAATTGGCTGAAGACTGGCATCTATGATGGTGCGGACCTCAGAAGGAGGCTAAGATGGATCATCCACTTGGCACTTCTGGCTGAAGATGGTTGTGAACACTTCAGTCTTGTCTTTTGTACTTGGGTGGTGCGCTCCGTCGTTATTGATGATGGAGATTTCCCTTTTATTATACCTTTGGGTTTAATATGTTTGCACAAATATGTTCCTGTGATACAAAATAAGAACATAAGAATTAGGAGCAGGAGTAGGCCAGATGGCCCTTCGAGCCTGCTCTGCCATTCAATAAGATCATGACTGATCTTCGACCTCAACTCCACTTTCCCGCCTGATCCCCATATCCCTTGATTCCCCTAGAGCCCAAAAATCTATCTATCTCAGCCTTGAATATACTCAAGGACTCGGCATCCACAGCCCTTTCGGGTAGAGAATTCCAAAGATTCACAATCTTCTGGAGTGAAGAAATTCCTCCTCATCTCAGCCTTAAATGGCCGACCCCATATCCTGAGACTATGTCCCCTAATTCTAGACTCTCCAGCCAGGGGAAACAACCTCTCAGCATCTACCCTGTCAATCCCCTTCAGAATCTTGTACGTTTCAATGAGATCACCTCTCATTATTCTAAACTCCAGAGATTATAGGCCCAATCTACTCAATCTCTCCTCATAGGACAACCCTCTCATCCCAGGGATCAATCTAGTAAACCTTCGTTGCACTGCCTCTAAGGCATGTATGTCCTTTCTCAGATAAGGGGACCAAAACTGTGCACAGGTGTGGTTTCAACAAAGCCCTGTACAATTGTAGTAAGACTTCCTTACTCTTGTACTCCAACTCCCTTGCAATAAAGGCCAACATGCCATTTGCCTTCCTAATTGCTTGCTGTACCTGCATGCTAACTTTCTGTGTTTCCTATACGAGGACACCTAAATCTCTCTCAACGCCAATATTTAATAGTTTCTCACCATTGAAAAAATATCCTGTTTTTCTATTCTTCCTACCAAGTGAATAACCTTACATTTCCCCATATTATACTCCATTTGCCACCTTATTGCCCACTCACTTAACCTGTCTATATCCCTGTGCAGGCTCTTTCTATCCTCCTCACAGCTTACTTTCCCACCTAGCTTTGTATTGTCAACAAACTTGGATACATTGCACTTGGTCCCTTCATCTAAGTCATTACAGGAAACTTTGGTTTATCCGGAGGTTAACTGTCCGGAATGCTCGAGCCACCGGCAAAAATCAGGAGCCGTTTCGTTAGGTTTTTTTTCTTTTTGTTGCTTTTTTTTCACCAGTCAGGCTCTGCAAGGTCTCGCTGAAGCTGTTGCTAAGCTACAGAGACGCTTGGAAGGTACGGCCGACTGTTTAGAAGCTGTTGCTAAGCAACAGGGTTTGTTGCCAGATACGGAGCTCAAAATCTCCGTATGTTTCAACATTAGCGCTGGTTTGCCCGGCAGTTTTGATGGGACGGCAACAGCTCGGTCCCGTCGGTGCCGGATAGCACAAAGTTTCCTGTAATATAGATTGTAAATAGCTTTGGCCTAAGCACTGATCTTTGTGGCACCCCACTAGTTACAGCCTGCCATCTGGAAAATGACCTGTTTATTCCTTCTCTCTGTTTTCTGTCTGTTAACCAATCCTCTATCCATGCTAATATATTACCTCCAACCCCATGAGCCCTTATCTTGTGTAGCAACCTTTTATGTGGCACCTTATCGAATGCCTTTTAGAAATCCAAATATACTACATACACTGGTTCCCCTTTATCTATCCTGCTAGTTACATCCTCAAAAAACACTAATAAATTTGTTAAACATGATTTTCCTTTCATAAAACCATGTTGACTTTCCCTAATCATATATGATTTTCTAAGTGCCCTGTTACCACTTCCTTAATAATGGATTCTAGCATTTTCCCAATTCCAGCATTTTCCTGTCTTTCCCTGTTTTCTCTCTCCTTCCTTTCTTGAATAGTGGGGTTAAATTTGCTACCTTCCAATCCGCTGCGACCATTCTGGAATTGAGGGAATTTTGGAAGATCACAAACAATGCATCCACTATCTCTGCAGCCACCTCTTTTAGAACCCTAGGATGTAGGCCATCAGGTCCAGGGGATTTGTCGGATTTTAGTCCCATTAGTTTCTCAAGTACTTTTTTTCTACAGATATTAATTACTTTAAGTTCCTCACTCTTATTAGCCCCTTGGTTTCTACTATATTTGGTATACATTTTGTGACTTCTACCATGAAGACAGATACAAAATATTTGTTTAAAATCTCAGCAATTTCCTTATTCCCCATTATAATTTCTCCTGACTCAGCCTCTAAGGACTCATGTTTACTTTCGCTATTCTTCCTTTTTACATACTTGTAGAAACTCTTACACTCTGGTTTTTATATTTCTTGCTAGTTTACTCTCATTCTATTTTCTTTCTTTTTATCAATTTTTTGGTTATCCTTTGCTGGTTTCGAAAGCTCTTCCAATCCTCAGGCTTACTACTATTCTTCACAACATTATAAGCATCTTCTTTTAATCTAATACTATCCTTAACTTAAATAAGAATAGAATATGCTGGAAATACTCAGCAGGTCAGGCAGCATCTGTGGAAAGAGAAACAAAGTTAACATTTCAGGTCAATCCCCTTTCGTCAGGAAACCTGACTATTGCCAGAAAACCAGCACAGACCTGTAGGACTACTCATGAAATTGTACAGTTGAGGGCAATGATATGGTGGGTATCAGGACTGGGCCAGATGAAAAGAGCTCTGGGACTCTGGGAGGGGAGAATCTCTCCTCAGTAATTTGCTGCCTTACAGCTCCAGCAGTTTGTAGCACAGCTGGACAGTGCTCTTCCTCTGCACCATCCAGTTCCTCATGCTCTTCTTCATCTTCCCACTCCACTTCCTCCTCAGGAAGCTAAAGGGCAAATTCCCTTTATATTGCAAGATTTTGAAGCATGCAGCAAATGATTATAAATCTTGACACTCACTCTGGGTTGTACTGAAGGACTCCTCCCTTGCTGTCCAAATGGTAAAACCATTGTTCCAGGATGACAATGGTTTGCTCAATCAGAACTCTTGTTGCATGGCTCTCATTATAATCAGTGCTCTGTGTCTATGCCCGGGATCCTGAGAGGAGTCATGAGTCAGTTGGAGAGGGAATAACCCTTGTCCCTCAGCAGCCAGCCTGCCACCCAATGGACTGGGTGGAACACGGGGAATTGAAGACTGACACAGTATGAAAGCATCGTGACTATTGCCAGGAAACCGGGCACAGACCTGCATGACTCGGTGCCTGTGATCACAAACAAGTTGAACATTGAATGAAAGGCAGCCCTTCCTGTTGAGAAACAGTGCTGCTTTGTGATCAGGAGCATGTGGGGCTACGAGTGTGCAGTCTATAATGTCAAGCACCTGTGGGAATCCAGATCAGTCAGAACTGGAAAAAGTTAGAGATGTAACAGATTTTATGCAAGTGCAAGGGCAGCGAAAGTGGGGAGAACTGAATGGAGGTGTTCCGCAAAGCGGTCACCCAATATTCATCCTCGGTCATTTCCGCCAACTCCAGTGTGATCCTACCACCAAACACATAGAAACATAGAAAACATAGAATATAGGAGCAGGAGTAGGCCATTCGGCCCCTCGTGCCTGCTCCGCCATTTAATGAGATCATGGCTGATCATCCAAATTCAGTACCCTGTCCCTGCTTTCTCCCCATATCCCTTGAGCCCTTTAGCCTTAAGAAATATATCTAACTCCTTCTTGAATATATTTAATGAATTGGCCTCAACTGCCTTTTGTGGTAGGGAAGTCCACAGGTTCACCACTCTCTGGGTGAAGAAATTCCTCCTCATCTCAGTCCTAAATGGCTTACCCCTTATCTTTAGACTGTGACCCCTGGTTCTGGACTCCCCCGCCCTTGGGAACACCCTTCCTGCATCTAGTCTGTCTAGTCCTGTTAGAATTTTATAAGTTTCAATGAGATCCCCTCTCATTCTTCTAAACTCCAGCAAATATAAGCCCAGTCGACCCAATCTCTCCTCATACATCATTCCTGCCAACCCAGGTATCAGTCTGGTGAATCTTTGCTGCACTCCCTCCAAGGCAAGAACATCCTTCCTCAGATAAGGCGACCAAAACTGCACACAATACTCAAGCTGTGGTCTCACCAAGGCCCTGTACAACTGCAGCAAGACATCCTTGCTCCTGTACTCGAATCCTCTCGCTATGAAGGCCAACATACCATTTGCCGCCTTAACCGCCTGCTGCACCTGCATGCTTACCTTCAGCGACTGGTGCACAAGGGCACCCAGGTCTCGTTGCACTTCCCCTTCTCCCAATCTATTGCCGTTCAGATAATAATCTGCCTTCCTGTTTTTGCCACCAAAGTGGATAACCTCACATTTATCCACATTATACTGCATCTGCCATGCATCTGCCCAATCACCCAACCTGCCCAAATCATACTGGCGTTTCTCAGCATCCTCCTCACAGCACACATGCCCACCCAGCTTTGTGTCATCTGCAAACTTGGAGATCATTAATATATATTGTGAATAGATCATTAATATATATTGTGAATAGCTGGGGTCCTAGCACCGATCCCTGCAGTACCCCACTAGCCACTGCCTGCCACTCGGAAAAAGACCCGTTTATTCCAACTCTTTGCTTCCTGTCTGCCAACCAGTTCTCTATCCAAGTCAGTACCTTACCCCCAATCCCATGTGCTTTAACTTTACACGCTAATCTCTTGTGCGGGACCTTATCGAAAGCCTTCTGAAAGTCCAAATACACCATATCCACTGGTTCTCCCTTATCTATTCTACCAGTTACATCCTCAAAAAATTCCAGTAGATTAGTCAAGCACGATTTACCTTTTGTAAATCCATGTTGACTTTGTCCGATCCTGTCACTGTTTTCCAAGTGCTCTGCTAATACATCTTTTATAATGGACTCTAGCATTTTCCCACTACCGATGTCAGGCTTACCAGTCTATAAGTCCCCGTTTTCTCTCTACCACCTTTTTTGAATAGCGGGGTTACATTAGTTACCCTCCAATCCATGGGAACTGTTCTAGAGTCTATAGAATTTTGGAAGATGACCAGCAATGCATCTACTATTTCTAGGGCCACTTCCTTAAGTACCCTAGGATGTAGATTATCAGGCCCTGGGGATTTATCTGCCTTCAATCCCGTCAATTTCCCTAACACCATTCCCCTACAAATACTGATTTCATTCAGTTCCTCCCTCTCATTAGACCCTATGTTCCCCGACATCTCTGGGAGGTTGTTTGTGTCCTCCTTTGTGAAGACAGAACCAAAGTATATATTTAATTGGTCTGCCATTTCTTTGTTCCCCATTATAAATTCCCCTGATTCTGACTGCAAGGGACCTATGCTTGACTTCACCAATCTTTTTCTCTTCACATATCTATAGAAGCTTTTACAATCAGTTTTTATGTTCCCTGAAAGCTTACTCTCATACTCTATTTTCTCCCTCTTAATTAATCCCTTTGTCCTCCTTTGCTGAATCCTAAACTGCTCCCCGCCCTCAGATTTGCTGCTTTTTCTGGCCAATTTATTTGTCCTCTCCTTGGATCTTATGCTATCCCTAATTTCCCTTGTTAGCCACGGCTGAGTTAGCTTCTTTGTCTCATTTTTATGCCAAACAGGGATGAACAAATTCTGTAGTTCATCCATGCGATCTTTAAATGTCTGCCATTGCCTATCCACCATCAAACCTTTAAGTAACGTTCCCCAATCCATCCTAGCCAACTCGCGCCTCATACCATCGTAGTTTCCTTTATTTAAATTCAGAACCCTAGTCTCTGAGTCAAATACTTCACTCCATCTTAATGAAGAATTCTATCATACTATGATCGCTTCGCCCCAAGGGGCCTCGGACAACAAGATTGCTAATTAATCCTTTCTCATTACATAATACCCAGTCTAAGATGACCTGATCTCGAGTTGGTTCCTCGACATATTGGTCCAGGAAACCATCCCGTATACACTCCACGAATTCCTCCTCCATAGTATTGTTGCTAATTTGGTTAGCCCAATCTATATGTAGATTAAAGTCGCCCATGATAACTGCTGTGCCCTTATTGCACGCATCTCTAATTTCCCGTTTAATGCCATCCCCAACCTCAGCATTACTGTTTGGGGGTCTGTATACAACTCCCACTAACGTTTTCTGCCCCTTGGTACTTCTCAGCTCTACCCATACAGATTCCACATCAGAGCTAATATCCTTCCTTACTATTGTGTTAATCTCCTCTTTAACTAGCATTGCTACCCCACCTGCTTTTCCATTTTGCCTGTCTTTCCTGAATATTGAATACCCCTGGATGTTGAATTCCCAGCCTTGGTCACCCATGGAGCCATGTCTCAGTAATCCCTATTATATCACATCTTCCCCTCCCCTCCCCTTTCAGCATTCCGAAGGGACTGCTCCCTCCGCGACTCCCTGGTCCACTCCTCAGTCACCCCCAACATCTCCTTCCCTTCTCAAGGCACCTTCCCATGCAAGCGCAGGAGATGCAACACTTGCCCTTTTACCTCCTCCCTTCCCACTGTCCACAGCCCCAAACACTCCTTCCAGGTGAAACAGTGATTTATTTGTACTTCTTGCAATTTAGTATACTGTATTCACTGCTCACAATGTCTCCTCTACATTAGGGAGACCAAACTCAGATTGGGCGACTGCTTTGTGGAACTCCTCCATTCAGTCCATAAGAGTGACCCCGAGCTTCTGGTCACCTGTCACTTTAATTCTCTGCTCCAATCCCACTCTGATATCGCCATCCTCTGCCTCTTACACTGTTCCAATGAAAGTCAACGTAAGCTCAAGGAATAGCACGTCATCTTTCGATTAGGCACTTTACAGCCTTCTGGACTCAACATCGAGTTCAACAATTTCAGACCATATCCTCTGCCCCTATTTTTTCACATGGCAGCTGTTAATGATTCTGCCATCCCTATTTACACCTTATCTAGACTCATCTTTTGTTTCTTTACCTGTCCCACTGCCATCTCCTTTTGCTTTGTACTGTCATACCTTTTGTCATTTAATCACTCCTGCCTTCCACCTATCACAGGCCTTCCCTTTTGTTCTTTCCTCCCCTCCCCCCTTTCCCTGCCCCTGCACTTGCTTAAAATCTGTTACATCTCTAACTTTTTCCAGTTCTGATGAAAGGTCATCGACCTGAAACGTTAACTCTGTTTCTCTCTCCACAGTTGCTGCCTGACCTACTGAGTATTTCCAGCATTTTCTGCTTTTATTTCAGATTTCAAGCATCTGCAGTATTTTGCTTTTGTACTATCCTTAACTCATTTAGTTAGCCACGGATGGATCACTTTTCCCATGGAGTTTTTGTTTCTCAATGAAATGTATATTTGCTGAGAATTTTGGAATTTTTTTTTAATGTTTGCCACTGCTGATCTACCGTCATACCTTTTAATCTAATTTCCCAATCTACCTTAGCTAACTTGCCCATCATACCTATGTAATTCGCTTTATTTAAGTTCAAGACTCTCGTTTCCGACTGAAGTATTTTACCCTCAAACTCAATGTGAAATTTTTATCATATTACGATCACTCTTCCCCAGAGGATCCTGTACTATGAGATTACTAATTAACCCTGTCTCATTGCACAATACAAGATCTAAAATAGCCTGTTCCCTGGTTGGTTCCATGGCATATTGTTCTAGGAAACTGTCTCAAATTCATTCCATGATCTCATCCTCCAGACTACCTTTGCCAATTTGAGTTGCCCAGTCTCTATGATGATTATAGTGGCCCATGATTATTGTATTACCTTTGTTACAAGCTCCTATTATTTATTGATTAATACTCTGTCCAATGGTATTGCTACTGTTTGGGGGCTTAGAAAATACTCCCACCCTTGATTCTACTTTTTTTAAATTTGTTTATGGGATGTGGGTGTCGCTGGCAAGGCCAGCATTTATTGTCCATCCCTGATTGCCTTTGAGAAGGTAGCGGTGAGCCGCCTTCTTGAACTGCTGCAGCCCGTGTGGTGAAGACACTCCCACAGTGCTGTTAGGGAGGGAGTTCTAGGATTTTGACCCAACGACGATGAAGGATCTGTGATATACTTCTAAGTCAGGATGGTGGGTGACTTGGCGGGGAACTTGGAGGTGGTGGTGTTCCCATGCGCCTGCTCCCCTTGTCCTTCTAGGTGGAAGAGGTTGCGGGTTTGGGAGGTGCTGCCGAAGAAGCTTTGGCGAGTTGCTGCAGTGCATCTTGTAGATGGTACGCACTGCAGCTACAGTTCACCAGTGGTGGAGGGAGTGGATGTTTAAGGTGGTAGAGGGGGTGCCAATCAAGCAGGCTGCTTTGTCCTGGATGGTGTCGAGCTTCTTGAGTGTTGTTGGAGCTGCACTCATCCAGGCAAGTGGGGCGGTAACTGGCCGGATTGGATTTGTTCTGCTTTTGTGGACAGGACATACCTGGGCAGTTTTCCACATTGTCGGATAGATGCTAGTGTTGTAGCTGTACTCGAACAACTTGGCTAGAGGCGCGGCTAGTTCTGGAGCACAAGTCTTCAGCACGATAGCCGGGATGTTGTCGGGGCTCATAGCCTTTGCTCGGTAGTCGCGGGCCAAGACTGGTTGCCCTACATTGAAGCTCCTTGTTGGCTCTCTTCGTACGTTTGGTCTGAGCAAATCCAGGTGAGATCTTAACCTTCGGTTAAAGAACATCATGGCCGGGGCCTGGTTGGTGACTGCATGTGTCGCATTCCGGTAGGCGAACAGGAAATTGTCCACCTTATGCTGCAGCGGAATGTTGTCATTGTACATAGCCTTTATTGCCTTCTTAAAGGTTTGTACGAACCTCTCAGCCAATCCATTTGTGGCTGGATGATACGGGGCGGATGTGTAATGCCTTACCCCATTCTTCTTCATAAACCTCCGCAACTCTTCGGACACAAACTGTGGTCCGTTATCGGAGCAAATCTGTTCTGGCAAGCCGTTCCTGGCAAAAATGGTCCGTAGGACTGCAATAGTTTTCTCCGTGGTGGTGGAGAACATTTTGATGACCTCAGGCCAGTTCGAGTGCTCATCCACGGCTATTAAAAACATTGAGTCCATGAATGGACCAGCAAAATCAATATGCACCCGTTGCCATGGAGATGAGGGCCACTCCCATGGGTGTAGAGGGGCCTGTGGTGGTGCATTTTGGACTTTCTGGCATCCTGGGCAGCTCTTGGTCAGGTCCTCGATTTGTTTATCGATTCCCGGCCACCACACATAAGCCCTGGCAAGGCTTTTCATTTTTACCCCTCCCAGATGACCCTCATGAAGCTCATTGAGCACTCTATCCCTTAACTTGGGTGGAATTACCACTCGGGATCCACACATCAAGGTCCCCCGGCACACTGACAGCTGTTCTCTTCTTGTCGAGAATGCTGGCAACAGTGAGTCGCTATGTGCTGGCCATCCCTTCACTGCCAAATCATATACCCGAGACAGTGTCGGGTCATTTCGGGTCTCCTTTTCTATATGAGCGTTAGTTACCGGTAGGTATTCAACTATAGTCGAATTAAATATTTCGACAGGATCCACTGCTGGTGCTTCCTCCGCAGTAGGCAGTGGCAGGTGTGATAGCCCATCAGCATTTCCATGCTGTTTCGTGCCCTTATATTCAATCTCATAGTGGTGCGCCCCTAGAGTGACCATCTTTGTAGTCGTTGCGCAGTCATCACCGGAACGCCCTTCTTCGGATTAAAAATGGAGACAAGAGGCTGGTGGTCAGTCAGCAAGGTGAATTTCTGCCCGTGCAGATAGTGATTGAACTTTTTCACTCCCCACACTAGGCTGAGGGCCTCCCTGTCAATCTGGGCGTAGTTACACTCGGCTGAGGTTAGTGATCGTGACGCAAAGGCTATTGGCCTCTGAGCCGTCCGAGAATTTGTGCGACAGCACCGCTCCAATGCCGTAGGGTGACGCATCACACGCCAGCCGAATTGGTAGTGCTGGGTTGAAATGGGCCAATACCTCTTTCGATGTGATTAGTGTTTTGCTCTTCTGGAAAGCTCGTTTACATTCGTCACTCCACTTCCATGGCACTCCAGTTTGCAGTAGAGTGTTCAGTGGGTGTAGTATTGTAGACAAATTTGGCAAGAACTTATGGTAGTAGTTTACCAGCCCGAGCAACGACCTCAGTTGTGACACGTTTTCCGGTGCTGGAGCCTTGACTACTGCCTCAATCTTTTCTGGGGACTTATGTAACCCCTCTTTATCGATAACGTGGCCACAATACGAGATCTGTTTTTTAAAAAACTGGCATTTGGGGCGGTTAGCTCGGAGCCCATATTCCTTCAATCTAGTGAGCACCTGCTCCAGGTTGGCGAGGTGATCACTGTCAATTTCGCCTGTGACCAGGATGTCGTCCAAATAACACTAGGTCCCTGGGATCCCTTGCAGGACTTGTTCCATTGCCCTTTGCCAAATAGCCGGTGCTGATGCTACCCCGAATACCAGCCGGTTGTATTGGTAGAGACCTTTATGGGTGTTGATTGTGAGGTATTTTTTTGATGCTTCTTCTACCTCCATTTGCAGGTACGCCTGGGCCAGATCAATCTTAGTGAAGCGTCCCCCTCCAGATAGCGAGGCGAAAATATCTTCAATCCGCGGAAGTGGATATTGCACGGTGTGAAGGACTGGGTTCACTGTTACCTTAAAGTCCCCACAGACGCGAACCTTCCTTGGTTCCGCAGGCGTGCTGCTCAACGACTTTTTCATCACAGGGACGACGGGTGTAGCCCACTCGCTCCAGTCTACCTTGGACAGTACTCCTGAACGTTCCAAACTCTCCAGCTCTGCTTCGACGGCTGGGCGGATCGCATAAGGTACCGGTCTGGCCTTAAAAAATTTTGGGCTTGCGTTTTCTTCGATTTTAATTGTTGCTGTCATGCCTTTTAGTGTTCCGAGTCCTTGCTGGAACACTTCTTGCGCGTCGGTTAGGACCTTTGACAGTCGCCCAGGTGTGACGTCGTCATCCTTTTTGGCAGCCACAGTCAGTGCTTGTATGGAATGCCAATCCAGCTGTATTTTCCGGATCCATTCACGTCCCAGTAATGGTGGTCCTCCATCTTGCAATACATACAGGTCTAGTTTTGGTGTTTCCTTACCGTTATATATAACGGTCACCCTTATTTTTCCTTTGGGGTAGACTTTTTGCCCCGTGTACGTCTTCAAGACAATTTTTGTGCCTCTCAAGGGTATGTGTGAGAATAGCCGCTCGTAGTCCCGTCGGTTTATGACTGTTAGGGCTGATCCTGTGTCCAATTCCATTTTTACCTGGACTCCTGCTATCTTGAGAGTGACCCAAATGGTTCGGTGATCCTCCGTTTTGATCACATTATGTAGTTTCAGACAACTCAGCTCCCTGCTTTCGGAGTCGGTATCACTCTTTTGTTCGTCTGAACTATTCTCCGTCACCTTATGTACCTTCTTGTACTTTTCTTTTGGAGATTTCTTATTGCTGGTTTTCTTTCCCGACCTGCAGACTCGTGCTATGTGTCCTACTTTTCCACACTGTCTGCACACTTTGTCTTTGAACCAGCAATCATTGTGGTCGTGTGTTGTTCTGCCGCAGCGATAGCACTTCTCTGTTCTGTATGATATTTCGTTTGTGCCATATTTTTGCGGTCTCCATTGTATCTCTGCAGCGCCCTGTGCTGCTGCTTCATATGATACCGCAATGCTGAAAGCCTTGTCCAGCGTAAGGTCCTTTTCAGATAAAAGCCGTTTCTGGGTTCCTTCACTTTGAAGCCCACACACAAACTTGTCCCTTAAGGTATCTGCCAGTCCCGTTCCAAACTGGCAGTGTTTCGATAGTTTGCGCAGTTCTGTTAAATATTCAGCATTGCTTTCATCCTTATGCTGGTTCCGTTTGTGAAACTTGAATCTTTCTGCTATCAGCAGCGGTGTGGGGTTTAAATGTTCCTGTAGTATCGTCACTATGTCTCCAATACCCTCTTCCACTGGCTTCGCTGGGGTTACTAGATTTCGTAATAAGCCATACGTCTTTGCACCCATTAAATTTAACAATACCGGCGCTTTCTTGTCATCTGACACCTCATTTGCCTTGCAGTATACCTCTCTTCGTTCGACATATGTAGTCCAATCTTCGACTTCATTGTCAAATGCGGTGATACTGCCACTCTTCGGCATTTTGGGTGTGGTTTAAAATGGCGTCTCCCACGCTTTCCTTCCTCCCCTGCTGCTGCCAACGCCGCTCTCGGCAGTCCTCGTGGCAATGGCGGCGCCCTGTAGGTTTCGCGCGCTTCTCCTGCGCTGCTGCCAACGCCGCTCTCGGTGGTCCTCATGGCAATGGCGGCGCCTCGCGGGTTTCTGCGCATCTCTCTCCCTCTCCTCAACGCTGCTTGGCCCCTGAACACCGGCTGCGCCCTGTGCGCTCTGTCCTCTCTCTCTTCCGTCGACACTGCTCGGCCCTTTGCTGTGCCGCTCGGTCAGGCTCTAGCCCGCCGCTGTCCGGGAAGGGTCTGCGCACTACCTGTTGCCAGCCCGTTTCGCTGGACCACCGCGACTGGAACGCCAAGCCTGGCTCTCAACAGCCTCCCCCGCAATTCTCGAGTCTCTGCTGGATGACTGGGTGGTTGCCTGTGGTCGACGCCCGTGTCTCTGGCCTTGACCTCCAATCTATTGGTCTCCAGGAACGAATCCCTGGGAGGTGATGCAGAGTTGCAGGTAGGATCGAATTTGCCTCGTCGCCAATGTTGTGTCCGTCAGTAGTAAGACACAGACTGCAGGAGAACGGTACAACAGGTGTTTACTCAACGTGGCTCACTCTGGAACTGAACTGTACAGATTACTACTCAGTGCTATATACAGGTGTGGTCACTGCCGGTACTACAGTATACATGAGCTGTAAAAAGTAGTTCCCCCCTTAAAGGTATATACATTATGGCCTAGAAATTCACTGGCCTTAGCGCCGCTTTTGAGGCGCTAGAGGGCCTAGCGCCGAAGTTATGGCCTGTTTAGAAATTGACAGGGGCCCTAAATCGGCGTTAGGCCGGTAGCGCTGCGCCGGCACCGATGACATCATCGGTGTGCGCAGCGTCCCGGTTGCCATGGTAACCCGCCCGAACTCGGAAATTGAGTTGCGGCCGCCTCGCCCGTGGCAGCCGCAAGCAACGTTCTGGCAGAGGTGCCTTACAGAACTTTGCGCCGGCGCATTAAAGGCCCCGCGGCGGCCGGCCGCTTTCCCGCCGGCCGCCTGGCCGCAGCTCCCTCCCTGGACTTCCCCCCCCCCCCCCCCCCCCCGGAACAGAAGCAAGCCCGGCACTTGTCCGAGGTGCCGGGCTCATTTTTAAAAAGATTATCGCGGGCCGCGGCCGGGTGCAGGCAGCTCCTCCTTAACGGAAGGAGGAGGCCTGCACTTCCCGAGCCTGCCGCATCGCAGCGGGCGCCGCAGCGCCGGAATAGCGCCACAATGTGGCGCGTGGCGCCAGTTTTGAGGCGCCGAGACCCCTCAGTAGCGCTGGCAGCCGTTTGGGCGCGGCGCTACTGAATTTTTGGCGCGCGCAGGGGGACTTAGCGCCGGCACTAACTTCCGGCGCTAAAGCCCTCGCTGCGCCAAAACCGAATTTCTCGGCCTATAATTTTGAGTGTGTGGCACCAACCTTTGGGTCATTGCAGGAGACACTGACGTAAAGCTGAGTGTCATCAGTATACATGTGGAATTGATTCCATGCTTCGTGATGGCATGTAGATAGTGAACAAGAATGGGCCAAGGATTTATCTCTGGGATATACCAGAGGTGACCATGGGAGCAGAGGAGGAGAAGCAGTTGCCAACAACTTAGAGCTGGCTCGAGTGACAGCAGAATCACCCCAGAGGTAGATTGCAGAGGAGAGATACTGGAAGAGGCTGGAAAGTTGGCTATCCTTGCTTCTCTCCACAGGTAATTGCCATCTTTAAAACCCGTAATGAGAATTAAGTATAAATTCATCAGGGCATTTTACTGCCAAATGGAATGATATTTATTGCTAAGTCAATGAGTTGATGTGAACAAAAGAAATATGAAATGGATTCATCATGAATACATGCACGAGCATGCACCAAACTTATTGGCATTCTGTTTGGAAATGAAACCAATGGTAACCTCCTCAATTCAGCACAACAGACCCCAGGTGCAGAAATGTAGATGTTATCCAGAGTGGTCATTTGTTCAATTCACTTCTTAAAATATGAATCTTGTGCATTGAAATAAATATAGTTCTTTATACATATCTAAAATGTGATGATAAAGCTTTTGATAGCATTATCCTCATAAAATCTATCTTTACATCCACATTTTTGTTTATTGGAAGATATGTGCCAGCATTGTAATACTGATGAAATATAACCTTGCTGTAAAACATGACCTAGTATACAGAAAGCAGTAAGTGCAACTTTTCTCTGCATTTATAGTGTTACAGTACTGAATGTTCAAAACAGCCCATTAACTCATTGTTGAGATGCTGAAATAGTTGTATTTTTGACTGAGGCAGCTCTATCCATTATGGTTTGGGGATGGATTTGGCTGAAGTTCAGTTATGAAAATTGATAGATATAATTGGAAAAAATCTTAGCAATCAATAATTTGGATCCCATAAGTATGGAAACAAGACTTTCTCCATCCTCAATGATGGTGGAGCCCAGCACATGTGTGCAAAAGACAAGCTTAAGGCATTTGCAACCATCTTCAGTCAGAAGTGCCAAGTGGATGATCCATATCGGCCTCCTCCTGAGATCCCCACCATCACAAAAGCCAGCCTTCAGCCAATTTGATTCACTCCAAGCGATATCAAGAAACGACTGAGCACACTGGATACAGCAAAGGCTATGGGCCCCGACAACATCCCGGCTGTCATGCTGAAGACTTGTGCTCCAGAACTAGCCGTGCCTCTAGCCAAGCTGTTCCAGTACAGCTACAACACTGGCATCTATCTGACAATGTGGAAAACTGCCCAGGTATGTCCTGTCCACAAAAGGCAGGACAAATCCAACCCGGCCAATTACCACCTCATCAGTTTACTCTCAATCATCAGCAAAGTGATGGAAGGTGTCATCGACAATGCTATAAAGCAGCACTTAGCAGTAATCTGCTCACTGATGCCCAGTTTGGGTTCCGCCAGGACCACTCGGCTCCAGACCTCATTACAGCCTTGGTCCAAACATGGACAAAGGAGCTGAATTCCAGAGGTGAGGTGAGAGTGACTGCTCTTGACATCAAGACAGCATTTGACCGAGTGTGGCATCAAGGAGCCCTAGTAAAACTGAAGTCAATGGGAATCAGGGGGAAAACTTTCCACTGGCTGGAGTCGTACCTAGCACAAAGGAAGATGGTTGTGGTTGGAGGTCAATCATCTCAGCCCCAGGACATCGCTGCAGGAGTTCCTCAGGGCAGTACCCTAGGCCCAACCATCTTCAGCTGCATTATCAATGACCTTCCCTCCAACATAAGGTCAGAAATGGGGATGTTCGCTGATGACTGCACAGTGTTCAGTGCCATTCACAACTTCTCAGATAATGAAGCCCTCTGTGCCCACATGCAACAAGACCTGGATGACATTCAGGCTTGGGCTGATAAGTGGCAGGTAACATTCGCACCACAGAAGTGCCAGGCAATGACTATCTCCAACAAGTGAGAGTCTAACCACCAGCCCTTGACATTCAACGGCATTACCATCGCTGAATCCCCCACCATCAACATCCTGGGCATCACCATTGACCAGAAACTTAATTGGATCAGCCACATAAGCATTGTGGCAACAAGAGCAGGTCAGAGGCTGGATATTCTGCAGCGAATGTCTCACCTCCTGACTCCCCAAAGCCTTTCCACCATCTACAAGTCACAATTAAGTGATGGAATATTCTCCACTTGCCTGGACGAGTACAGATCCAACAACACTCAAGAAGCTCGACACCATCCAGGACAAAGCAGCTCGCTTGATTGGCACCCCATCGACCACCTTTAACATTCACTTCCTCCACCACCAGCGTACTGTGACTGCAGTGTATACCATCTACAAGATGCACTGCAGCAACTCGCCAAGGCTTCTTCGGCAGCACCTCCTGTCGAAGTTCGAGCAAGACTCAGACGCACGGTAACTGGCAAACAACACTTTTATTTTTACTTGTCACAAGGGGAGAGCAGTACAATCAATGGTTGATACTACAACTCCAACGAACGCTTACAAGAGGCTCATATTTATACATTGGAGTAAACAAGTTCCAGATAATCACATGGATATTACATCATTGGTTTAGCAACACTAATTTCTCAAAAAAACAACTTACATTAAACAAAGCCTATTCTTTCAATTCCGCTTCTTATCTCTACTAGTCTGACCATCTGAACCACAAGTTCCGGTCTTGTCTTACCGCAGCGTATGCCTTTCTGAGGTGCCGAATCGCGATTGGATGCCGTACAATAGCTAGTTAACCATATCCTGCAATGATTCAATCTTCCATCTAGCAGTCAAGCCCTCGTGACCTTTATTGTTCTTTAATACTAAACCACAAGTCAAAGAGCAGGTTTCCCTCTTCCTTCTTATTGAGTTTGCAAACTGCCAATTCTGCTATGCTTGCACTTTGCGAAGCTGAAGTTCCTCTTTGCTCCCTTTCCGAAACTAAAACATCTATTATTACCTTATACAATTCATTCCTTATGCGAAGCCATTTTGTTAGCCAGTTTGTTAGCCATTTTATTTACATTTCCACATTCCCCCCTTTTGTCCTTCTCAAGGACCATCTTTAAATTTAAACCTCAATTTTGTTCAATCGTTTTATCTCCTCCTCTTCTGGACTTTTGATTTCCATCTGGACCATCAGCTTCGCAGGCCCTAGCTTGGTTAACATTTGACCCATGTTATTACAACAGCATTTAAGCACAGCCAGAATTAGGAAGATACTAATTATTATTACCACTAGCCAAATTAGTCCATTGACTAGCCAATCCCACCAACTCCCCATGGCCCAATTGCCAAAATAGTCTCCCCATCCCTGATTCTCACGTGTTCTCTTTCCACTTTCTCTTATCTTATCTACAAGACTGTATGGCCTAGAAATTGAGTTTTGGCGCAGCGACGGCTTTAGCGCCGGAAGTTAGTGCCGGAGCTAAGTCGCGCTGGGCGGGCCAAAAATTCAATAGTTCTGCGCCCAAATGGCTGCCGGCGCTGCTGAGAGCTGTTTGCGCCTGAAAACTGGCGCTACGCGCTGAATTTCGGCGCTATTCCGGCGCTGCGGTGCCCGCTGCGGTGCGGCAGGTTCGGGAAGTGCAGGCCTCCTCCTTCCCTTAAGGAGGAGCTGCCTGCACCCGGCTGCGGCCCGCGAAAATCTTTTTAAAAATGAGCCCGGCACCTCGGACAAGTGCCGGGCTTGCTTCTGTTCCGGGGGGGGGGGGGGGGGAAGTCCGGGGAGGGAGCTGCGGCCAGGCGGCCGGCGGGAAAGCGGCCGGCCGCCGCGGGGCCTTTAATGCGCCGGCGCAAACACATGTAGGACTCTGTTGCCAGAGTCTTAGTTGCGGCTGCCACGGGCGAGGCGGCCGCAACTGAATTTCGGCGCTGGGGCCCGTCGGCATGGCAACCGGGACGCTGCACACACCGATGACGTCATCGGTGCCGGCGCAGCGCTACCGGTGCAACGCCGCTTTAGGGCCCCAGGGAATTTTTGAACTGGCCATAACTCTGGCGCTAGTCCCTCTAGCGCCTCAAAAGCGGCGCTAAGGCAACTCAATTTCTAGGCCTATATCTCTTCTGAGTTATCAGGGATATAAGTGCAACATGTAGGTCCTATTATAGCGCATGTCCCTCCTTGTTCTGCTAGTAAGTAGTCAAGTGCCATTCTTTTCTGCAGGGCAACTGTCCTGATGGCTACCATTTCGTCAGTTAGCAACTGGTTGGCTCTAGCAGTGTCATTGGCTATCTTCTCTAGTAGTTGGTTCATTACCTCAGTTTCCCTTATTGTTCGGTGTATTCCATATTGGGGCACAAAGAGGCTCAATACCTTGTCCCATATGGGTATTTCCCGTTTTACTCTTTGCCTGACTATCCTTCTTGCCTCGTCTAGATTTCTGACATGGAACATGCCTGGTTGAACATATCCCAGGAAACACGAGCTATCCCATTCCTGTGGCAGCCAAGGATAAGCCCGGTTACTACGTATGAAATACGTGCCGTTGTATGCTCCCCGTGTTGGGTTTTGGGATCTATCTGCACTCGCGCAGATGGTAGCCCGTGATTTGACTCTACCCCGCCAAACCCGTGATTTTACTCGGCAAACTTCAAACCCTCTGGTGTATACAGTGATATTTACAGATCCTTCAGACCCGTTTTTCAGTGGAACATTTAGGTTGTTGGCCTGGGGGTTGTTCCATATGTGAATAGTAAGGTTACAACCCCTAATTTTATTGATGGTTGTGATTTTCCCTAAGGCGAAGTCTAGGCACACCTTCCCAGTTACAATTTTATCAATTACGAGGGCTGAAGGGTTGTGTGTTCGATCATAACTGGGGACATACCATCCTCTAAACTTATTTAAGTTATACCCCATTTCTTCCCATTGGCTTCGGGTTGTAATTACTGGGTCACCTGATTCGGGGGAGTTGCTACAATAGCTTTCGACACTTGTTTTATTTAACGATAAGAGCCATGAAATGGTTTCTTCCAGTGAAAATGGGATCACATTCAAAGGAAGTCCCTCTTCGGCATTTGCCGGTCCTTGTGAACATATCCAGCAACTAGAGAGATCCAACTGGCTTGCATACTTCCATGACATATACAAGTAACTATTCCCTGTCACTCTTTTCCTGATTACTTCCTTAGCTGCGTGCAAGCTGGTTATTAGGGCAACACGCGAACAATTTTTGGAACATGGTTTCAATAGTCCTTTAAAGTCTTTTCTTTCTCTTCGCTATTTCCTTCTGGGCCTTGGTTCAGAGCTGGAGCCTTCTTACAGTGTGATGCGTGTATCCATGTAGGTCTTTCCCTGATTTTCACGGCTGTGTTGGTGGTAAGGAGGATTTGGAACGGTCCTTCGAATCGAGGTTCCAGGCCGTTCTTTCTTTTGAAGATCTTTACGTAGACGTTGTCTCCTGGCTCGAGGTTGTGGCAACGTACATCTGCAGGTTCAACCTGGGCCTCCTTCACCTGTTGGTGGAAACTAGAAATACATTTTGTGAGTGCACTGCAGTAGTTCAGCATATTTTCTTCCATCTTGTGAATGTCCATTTGCTTGGCCGTGAAAGGTGCTGAGAAAGGTAGTCTCTGTGGCCTTCCCATGACGATTTTGTGTGGTGACAGTCCTGTAGTCTTGTTAGTTGCGGATCGCATCGTCATTAATGCTAAAGGTAGTAGTTCAACCCATTTAAGTCCTGTTTCTTCACTGAGTTTTTCAGCTCTCCATTATATCTTTCCACCAATCCTGCTGATTGGGGGTGGTAACTGTAATGGAAGTGCTGGTTAATTTGTAGAGCTTTACATAGTTCTTTGATTACAGTTCCTGTAAAATGGGATCCGTTGTCGCTTGACAATTGAACCGGTATCCCGAAGCGAGGTACAATATCTTTCAACAAGCATTTAGCTACAGTAACAGCATCATTTTTCTTACACGGTAAAGCTTCGATCCATCTTGGAAACATATCTACAATGACTAATACATATTTAAATCCCATACATGCTGGTAATTCTATAAAATCCATCTGTAAATGTACGAAAGGACCCGTGGGGTTTGGATGGGAGGCAGACTGTACTTTCACTGTCTTACCCGGATTCATAGTCTGACAGGTAACACAATTTTCGCAAATGCTTTTTGCTACGGCCGAAATACCTGGTGCGTACCAGGATTGTAAAATATAATCTGCCATCCCTCCTTTGCCCGCATGGGTGAAAGAATGAACACATCGGGCAATCCAAGGCAATAGGGCTCTTGGTGCCACTACTCTACCATCCTGATGAACACACAATCCATCCGAGTTCTGGAAACAATTTTTGGACACCCATTCTTTTGTCTCATTGGCAGTGGTCTGAGACTGAGAGGCCACCATGTCACCTAGAGTGGGGTTTAATTCCTTCTGTGGAGGAGCTGGTTTTAAAGGTAACATCGATACCTGAGGACCAGTGAGGGACAAAGCAGTTCTTTTTGCTGCATGATCTGCCTTTTCATTTCCAAGTGACAGCTCATCCCGACCTCCCGTATGAGCTTGACATTTAATAATCGCCAATTGTTTAGTGTCCTTGCACAGCTCGTGCCCTAGATATCTCACCCTTGGTGAAACCAACTGCAACTTTGCTTTCGAAACCTTGTGGCCTTTTTGTGCTAAGGCTCTGAGGAGCACAAGGGAATCTTGCTCACATGCTTGCTTTGAGGGAGACGCTATCAGTAGGTCATCCACATATTGAATAAGTGTGGAACCTGCGGGGAGGACAAGATCCTCCAAGTCCTTCTTGAGGCACTGGGAAAATATAGTCGGGCTTTCGGTAAAACCTTGCGGCAGTCTTGTCCAGGTGTACTGGCGTCCCTTGTACGTAAAGGCAAACAGAAATTGAGATTCCGGGTGTATTGGAATGGAGAAAAAGCTGAGCACAGATCTACAACTGTATAATAGGTTGTGCCTGGCGGAATACTTGTTAGGATGGTGGCAGGGTTTGGCACTACCGGGTAAGTTGGAAAAACTGATTCGTTGACAGCCCTTAAATCCTGTACTAGTCGCCATTTGTTAGTCGCAGCCTTCTCGACTGGCAGTATAGGAGTGTTGCAGCTACTGGTGGTAGATACTAGTACCCCTTGTGAAAGAAGGGACGTAATTATAGGTTCTATACCCTCCTCTGCCTTTCTTGAAAGGGGATACTGGGCTTTTCGTGGTAGAGGCGCATCTGGGTTCAAGGTGACCTTATAAGGTTGTGCTGTTAACATTTTTCCTACCTCATTTGGATGTTGCGCCCATAGCGTCTCGGGTACCTGCTGTAAGAGATCAGCCTGTTCAGTGCATGGCCAAATTCCCGCCGGTGATCGCTGCATCCTTGTCATTTCCCCGTTGAGATCGAGCGGTTGGTTTAGTTGAATTGAGAATCCTCCGTCCTTGAATTTAATCAAAGTGGCCCCTGATCTTTCCCATGTATGCTGGACCTTCATCTATGGCTTCATTCGCTTCACCATTGGACCTAAATCTTTAGAATGGAATCCTTGGGCGACTGCAAGGGTACAGTGTGGATAAGCATGCTCAATTTTATAAAGAGGTTTAGTCACGGAAGATAGTTCAATAGCAGCGGCAATACCTTCTGGCCCAATGAAGATTTGTTTAATAATCAATCGATACTTTAGTCCTATATAAAGGGTTGATAAAACTTCCATTTCTACGTCTTTTCCAGTTTCATCATAGTACACCGTACAATGTAGACCAGGATGCTAACCATCCATATTCAGATCCTTTAAGTACTGTGATACCAAGCTGGTAACGAAACCCCATGCTCCCACCAATGTAGCTAGTTCTGTGCTGACCGTAGGGTCTAATATCATCCATGCGTAGAGGACAGGGTCCTCAAGCTCTCTTTGTGGGAAGCATGTTAATGGACTAGCGAAACATTTATCCTCTGGTATCTCTATTTTAACTCCCCTCGGAGAACACAAGATTTTAGCATTCATTTTACACAGTAGGTCTCGCCCTAATAAGTTCCATTTTGTATCATTGGATAGGAGAAATGCATGAGTTTTGGTCATTCCATCAGCTTTTACATTCAAGGGTTCAGACAGCGATAAACGGGAGGGCACTCCTCCTAGTCCAATAATTGATAGAGTTTTGCGACATTGATTTTCCTTCCGAGTATTCTAATCCCAACATTGACCAGGTGGCTCCTGTATCTACCAAGAAGGGGACCTCTTTGTTGTCAATCTTAAGTTTCATGATTGGCTCATTTTTAGGATTTACTGACAGAATGGGCATCAGAGCATCTGGGTCACTTGGAAATGATTTTGGTGGTCAATACCGTTTCCTTGATGGTGCCCTCTTGCCGGATCATTGACTGTGAAATGAGTCTGGGGTCGGTTGTGACCTTGGACTGGGGGTGGCCTTTGGTTGTAATTATTGGGATTACCTCCCTGTTGTTGAGACGGTTGGCGGCAATCTCTCCGCCAGTGGCCTGTCATGCCACAATTCCAACATGTACCAGGTGTGTTCCAACCTCCCCCTTGATTTGTTCTTTGGCCTCTCCCTCGCCCCCCAAATCCCCTTCCTCTTCCTCTTTGTTGTTGGGGGCAATAGGGGCCTGCATACATCATTGCAGAAGGAGCCTCATGCTCCACTTCCTTTTCTGGCATGAGGACGGCGGCTTTCCCTTTTTGGTTCTCTGATTCTCTACTTCTCTCTTGCAGACCCTTAAGGATCGCAACTAGTTCCGGGAGGGGTTTTTGCCTCCATTCTAAACGAATTAATTTTAGTGGGTCTCTTAATTCTGGTCTTAATCCATTTACTAGGGTGCTGACCATTGGGCCAATTGATTCTGTATCCTTCAGGCCTGAAAACTGATCCATATTCTTTTGCAATCTCTCAATATAATCCTCTACATCCTCATCCTTTTTCTTCTTGGTCTACTATAGGATATATAGACTTGACCTTAACTTGCTTAACTTCTTGGACCACCATTTGTTTGTCTGGGCTTTCCTTGCTCTCTTCTTTTGATCTCTTTTTCTGGTTCCCTCTTTCACTAGCCTCAGTACTTAACTGTTTTCTCCTTTCGGCTTCCCTTTTCCAATCGCCGAATGCTGACCAATTAACTTTCTTCTTTCCCCTTCTACCTGGATCTCTATCAAGAAGACACTCTTCAAGACAAGTAATCCTATCTAAATTAAAGGATCGATCTGGCGGAAAGGGTCTTATTTTATTTTTAGTCCAATTAGTCCAATTTTCCATATGGTCGATGGAAGACTGGCCACAATTTTTCAACATAAAACAGGCTGGAGTGCCTTTTTCTGGCGTTTTACTTGATTGACTACCCATTGTCCCTCTACGTAATTGTTAGCAGGAATACTTTTTCTGGGTCTGTTGTCTTTCTTACTTTCTTAACGGTTAATATTTTGATTCCGTAGCATAAAATTATACACCACAATATGAGGATTATAATTAGCAATCCGAACAGTTGTCGCAACACTTCATCAATATTATGAGAATTGACAAAATTAGACATAACAATTAACAAACATTATGAGACAATCCTAGTGGTCTTTATCAACATCGAACCAGTGTCACAGAATCTCCAACTTTCACCGCTCAGAGTGTCTCAGGGTCTTGGCGCCTACTTTGTGGTCCTGGCCTTCACGTGGGGCATTTGCCCTCTTAATAACCGGCCTGAGGCTAGGCGTTAGAGATTTAACACACTCCTTGTCCAATCGGGCTCAGTTGATTGGCTGTGACAAGGCTTGAAACCGAGAGACCACCACGAACAATAAACACGAATTTAAGTACTTATAGTAGCAATTTATTACACCGCGCGGATTCTTAACCTATTCTTCCTACCGGGACTCTAACCCGTCACACATTCCCTTCTTCTGTTTGGGATTCCAACCTGCCGGTTTTCCCACTATCGGGACTTCAACCCGTTCCACATTCACTTTTAGGGATTTTAACCCACCAACTAGTTTAGGATTCCAACCCGCCGGTTTTCCTACAACTATGCTACTCCTTCTTTGGTAGTAGTCTTAACCTTCTGCTGTCCGGACAGTCTTAACCCTTAAACCGTACCGGTATCTCTTACTCTCTACATGCCAGTATTTTCAGGGTCCGACTTTCCGAGAACCGATCCTCTCTTTACTGTAGTTGATAAAAGAGAAAATGATTACTTAAAGGTAACCGAACCCTGAACTGAGTCTACTCACAGATCGCAGTACACTTGCCGACGAGCGGGACTCAATTGTACCTGTTACCGGGGAGGCTTCCTGGTTTTGAGTGTTCAAGAGACACTCCCTGGCCAGTCAGAGACCGTTCCCCGGAACGTCACAACCTTGGCATCCGCTCCCCGTCAAGTAGTAAGCGATCTCGGTGGAACCTCCAAGAAATACTGTCAAAGTTCGAGCAAGACTCAGACGCACGGCAACTGGCAAACAACACTTTTATTTTTACTTGTCACAAGGGGAGAGCAGTACAATCAATGGTTGATACTACAACTCCGACGAACGCTTACAAGAGGCTCATATTTATACATTGGAGTAAACAAGTTCCAGATAATCACGTGGATATTACATCATTGGTTTAGCAACACTAATTTCTCAAAAAAACAACTTACATTAAACAAAGCCTATTCTTTCAATTCCGCTTCTTATCTCTACTAGTCTGACCATCTGAACCACAAGTTCCAGTCTTGTCTTACCGCAGCGTATGCCTTTCTGAGGTGCCGAATCGCGATTGGATGCCGTACAATAGCTAGTTAACCATATCCTGCAATGATTCAATCTTCTATCTAGCAGTCAAGCCCTCGTGACCTTTATTGTTCTTTAATACTAAACCACAGGTCAAAGAGCAGGTTTCCCTCTTCCTTCTTATTGAGTTTGCAAACTGCCAATTCTGCTATGCTTGCACTTTGCGAAGCTGAAGTTCCTCTTTGCTCCCTTTCCGAAACTAAAACATCTATTATTACCTTATGCAATTCATTCCTTATGCGAAGCCATTTTGTTAGCCAGTTTGTTGGCCATTTTATTTACATTTCCACACTCCCAAACCCACGACCTCTACCACCTAGAAGGACAAGGGCAGCAGGCGCATGGGAACACTTCCACCTCCAAGTTCCCCACCAAGTCACACACCATCCTGACTTGAAGTATATCGCCGATCCTTCATCGTCGCTGGGTCAAAATCCTGGAACTCCCTCCCTAACAGCACTGTGGGAGTACCTTCACCACACAGACTGCAGCGTTTCAAGAAGGCGGCTCACCACCACCTTCTCAAGGGCAACTAGGGATGGGCGATAAATGCTGGTCTTGCCAGTGACGCCCACATCCCATGAACGAATAAAAAAAAAGACAAATATTTACATGCTTCTGTTGTGTACAGGGTTATAAAGAAGTAGGATTGATTCAGAGAAGTTTAACAAAAATGATTTGAGGTTTTCGATCACTGAGCTTGGAAGTGGATGGGACATATAGGTTGAAATTGGTATGCAATTTGCACGTTTTCCAGGTTCAAAACAGGCCACAAAGCCAAATTCTGCAGCGTGCCGGAAGTGCGCCCAACGCTATATTGGTTCAGGCGTCCTTGGCAGCTACCTGAAACAAATGCAGTCACTATTTAAATATGTTAGGGTCCTGTGCCTGAATCAGGGCCCTTTTCTGAAATTGGCATCTACGTGTGTCTGAATCTTCACTGCTTTAACCCACCCAGCAAATCATGACAGAAACAGTCGGTAGGCAGATTTCACCAGCGGTATTTAATTGCTTTATGCTTCATGGGTGTTTTAGGGACAGGTTTTTTGTTGTTTTGGCAAGTGTTTGTCTTTTGAGATATTTTGCAGAGTGAGTTTGTGGACTGCAGGAACTGTTACACAGGATTTGTTTGTTCCCAATTGGTAAACACGGGAATGTTGCTGGTCTTGCACTTGAGGCTCCAAAATCAAGAGGAGGAGGAGGAGCAGCAGCTGTAAGGGAGGAAGCAAAGACCTGCACAGGCTGCAAGAAGAGAGCGAAAGAGGCAAGGGCCCAGAAGGCATTTCAGCATGTGAGGCTTCAGAATATCATACCCGAGCAATGGAGTGGTGTGTAAGGCAGCTGCATTTCAACAGGGAGATGCCTAGACCATCTGTTGGAGCAAGAATTGGAGCCCGACATCAGGGCGTGCACTGCACTGTGTGTGGCAGTGAAGGTACTAGTGGTTCAAAACTTTAGGCCTCTGACTCTAAACTGCTTTTGGTGACATTAACAACATCATTCAATTTGCTATGCACACAGCTATCCAGCAGGTCACTAGTGCACCGTTTGCAAGGCAACAACAATTCATTAGCTTCCCCATGGAGGCTGACAAGCAGGAAGAAAGAGTACTGGGATTTTCTTGATTCCCACAGTTGCTTGACATTATAGACTGCACACATGTAGCCCCACATGCTCCTGATCACAAAGCAGCACTGTTTCTCAACAGGAATGGCTGCCTTTCACTCAATGTTCAACTTGTTTGTGATCACAGGCACCGAGCCATGCAGGTCTGTGCCTGGTTTCCTGGCAATAGTCACGATGCTTTCATACTGTGCCAGTCTTCAATTCCCCCTGTGTTCCACCCAGTCCATTGGGTGGCAGGCTAGCTGTTGAGGGACAAGTGTTAATCCCTCTCCAACTGACTCATGACTCCTCTCAGGATCCCGGGCATAGACGCGGAGCACTGATTATAATGAGAGCCATGCAACAAGAGTAAACCATTGTCATCCTGGAACAACGGTTTTACCATATGGACAGCTAGGGAGGAGTCCTTCAGTACAACCCAGAGCGAGTGTCAAGATTCATAATCGTTTGCTGCATGCTTCAAAATCTTGCAATATAAAGGGAATTTGCCTTGTAGCTTCCTGAGAAGGAAGTGGAATGGGAAGATGAAGAATAGCATGAGGAACTGGATGGTGCAGAGGAAGAGCACTGTCCACCTGTGCTACAAACTGCCGGAGCTGTAAGGCAGCAAATTACTGAGGAGAGATTCTCCCCTCCCAGAGTCCCAGAGCTCCTTTCATCTGGCCCAGTCCTGATACCCACCATATCATTGCCCTCAACTGTACAATTTCATGAGTAGTCCTGCTGCCTCACTAAGATTATGAAGACTAACAGCCATACCAAAACAAAACATTTTACTTCACCACCCCAAAAGACTCCAGTCTTGATTTGACATGACTGATGCCTTATCTACAAATCACCCTTGTGCAAATCCCTAGTGCCTGTCTTGTGTGCTTGGTTTCTTAGCTTCTGGCTGGCACTAACGAGGGCGCTAGTTGAGAGGCTGGTGGGGGAGCAGTTGTGCTGTCATCCTAAGAGAGAACAGCATGTGCCTCTCCTGTGGAGCCAATGCCACTCTGCGGGTTTAGCCTCAGCACTCGCTGCTCTGTATGAGAACACAGTGGAGGCTTGCTGCGAGGCTCTCAAAGCCCCCATTCATGCTCTCCTTCAGCCTTTGTAAGTCAGAGGAGATGCTCGCCCCCAGATCCAAGATGGCGGATGTTTGAGCTCCCATCGAAGTTTTAGAACTGTCGCCAGAGGCTCCATCATTGTGCAGTCATAGAGCTGACCACTTGCTTCATGTTTGACTGCATGGTCACGATGCTGTGCGCAAAGGCAGCACACAGGTTGGAGCCAGTCTCTGAGTTGGTGTCTGCAAGTGTAAGTTCAAGTTACTCTTCTTCTTCTATAGTGCTGCCCTCTTCTTCTGCTCCCTGAGGGCTGTGTGGATATTCTGGACCTGAAATGGGACAACGTTTACCATTTATTGGCATGGGTAAACAGAGGCAGATGAGTGGCTTCTGAAAGCAACAGCAATTTGTCATGCATAGTGTGTGAGGGTGAGATTTAATTGAGAAAGGAACGAGGGCAAGGTGGTTTAAAACCCTGCGGGACCAGCTTTGCCAGACACCACACGCCTGACCTGTCCCCTGACATAAGATCCCATGACACTATTCAAAAAAGAGCTGGGGAGTCATTTTGGTGTCCTGTACAACATTTATCCCTGAACCAGCACCATCAAAAACAGATTATCTAATCATTTATCTCATTGGTGTTTGTGGGACCTTGCTGTGTGCAAGTTGGCTGATGTGTTTGCCTAAAATGTAACAATGACTTCACTTCAAATGTACATCATTGGCTGTGAAACACTTTGGGATGTTCTGAGGTTGTGAAAGCCACTATATAAATGCAAGTTCTTTCTTTACTGCAGAATCTAATTCTAAATACGAAATCTGAAATCTGCCCTTGTTAAAGGGCTGATTTTAGGTCCAATTGCCTCGGATGACAGAGGATGTCTTAGATCAGGTGTTACATAAACTAACAATCAAACCAATTGCAGAAAATATAAGTAATAAGTATATTTTAGATTGCATAAAATAGTGATTGCTATCTATTTAAATAAAATCTGTCTTTGAAACATTTACATTTTAATAGCTTCACTAAAAAGAATAACACCACATTTGGAGTTTATAACAAAGACTATGACTGAACAACAGGGCTCATCAGAAATAATTTTTAAGCGAGTTTGTTTTACAGTAATTTCCTGCAATGCAACACATTTATTTTTTGCAGCTCCATCATCCAAATGTAGTGAGATATTACAAGACTTTTGTAGAAAGTAAGTATAATTTTGCATATAAAAGAAAAGACTGGCATAAAATGTACTTATTTGTTTATTTAAAGCAATTGCGTATTCTCATAGTGTATTTGAACCCCAGAAATTCAAGTACAGTGTATTTGCATCTAAATCTGCAGTGCCCCTGTAAATTATAAATAAGAAATTCTCTTGTCTTTCATATAGTTTACATTTCCAAATGTTTAATTTTTCACTGAAGGTGGTGATTGCCCTGGTAAAACTGCAAAAATATAACTTTGTGACATGCTAATTTTTGTCATGTGATGAAACAGCACTGTTACTATTTTAATCACAATGTTTGTATCATCCTTCTAATGATGTAAGCATCACAAGGTAGGCTTTCACTGAAGGATATCTGCATCAAAAATAGATTTTAGAACACTGAACAACAAGTATAATCATGGCAAATGTTGTAATGGAAGAGAGAGAATATCCATGGAAGTCAGTCCCTATTAGACATGAATGTCTACTGGGTATAGAAACATAGAAAAATAAGAGCAGGAGTAGGCCATTCGGCCCTTTGAGCCTGCTCCACCATTCAATATGATCATGGCTGATCCTCTATCTCAATACCATATTCCCGCTCTCTCCCCATACCCCTTGATGCCTTCTGTGTCTAGAAATCTAGCTATCTCCTTCTTAAATATATTCAGTGACTTGGCCTCCACAGCCTTCTATGGCAGAGAATTCCACAGGCTCACCACCCTCTGAGTGAAGAAATTTCTCCTCATCTCAGTCCTAAATGTCCTACCCTGTATCCTGAGACTGTGACCCCTCGTTCTAAACCCCCCAGCCAGGGGAAACATCCTTCCTGTATCCAGTCTGTCTAGCCCTGTCAGAAATGTATACATTTCAATGAGATCCCCTCTCATTCTTCTAAACTCTAGTGAATACAGGCCTAGTCGACCCAATCTCTCCTCATGAGACAGTCCTGCCATCCCAGGAATCAGTCTGGTGAACCTTCGCTGCACTCCCTCAATGGCAAGTATATCCTTTCTTAAGTAAGGAGACCAAAACTGCACACACTACTCCAGGTGTGGTCTCACTAAGGCCCTGTATAACTGTAGTAAGACATCCTTGCTCCTGTACTCAAATCCTCTTGCAATGAAGGCCAACATACCATTTGCCTTCCTAACTGCTTGCTGCACCTGCATGTTTGTTTTCAGTGACTGGTGTACAAGGATACCCAGGTCCCTCTGTACATCAGCATTTCCCAATCTATCACCATTTAAATAATACTCTACCTTTCTGTTTTTCCCACCGAAGTGGATAACTTCACATTTATCCACGTTGTACTGCATCTGCCATGTATTTGCCCACTCACTCAACTTGTCCAAATCACCTTGAAGCCTCTTTGCATCCTACTCACAATCCCATCTAGTTTTGTGTCATCAGCAAACTTGGAAATATTACATTTAGTTCCCTCATCCAAATCATTGATATATATTGTGAATAGCTGGGGCCCAAGCACTGATCCCTGCGGTACCCCATAAGTCACCGCCTGCCACCCCGAAAAAGACCCATTTATTCCTATTCCCTGTTTCCTGTCTGTTAACCAATTTTCAATCCATGCCAGTATATTACCTCCAATCCCATGTGCTTTAATTTTGCACACTAACCTCTTATGTGGGACTTTATCAAAGGCCTTCTGAAAATCCAAATACACCACATCCACTGGTTCTCCCTTATCTATTCTACCAGTTAGGTTACATCCTCAAAAAACTCCAGTAGGGATGTCAAACACGATTTCCCTTTCATAAATCCATGTTGACTTTGTCTAATCCCATTGATATTTTCTAAGTGTCTACCACATCCTTTATAATAGACTCTAGCATTTTCCCTACTACTGATGTTAGGCTAACTGGTCTGTAGTTCCCTGTTTTCTCTCTCCCTCCTTTTTTAAATAGTGTGGTTACATTTGCCACTCTCCAATCTGCAAGAACTGTTCCATAATCTATAGAATTTAGGAAGATGACAACCAATGCATCCACTAATTCCATGGCTACCACTTTTAGTACTCTGGGATGCAGATTATCAGGCCCTGGGGATTTATCAGCTTTCAGTCCCATTAATTTCTCCAGCACTATTTTTTTTACTAATACTAATTTCCTTTAATTCCTCCTTCTCACTAGACCCTTGGTTCCCTAGCATTTCTGGGAAGTTATTTGTGTCCTCTTCCGTGAAGACAGAACCAAAGTATTTGTTTAATTGCTCTGCCATTTCCTTGTTCCCCATTATAAATTCTCCCGTTTCTGACTGTAAGGGACCTACATTTGTCTTCATTAATCTTTTTCTTTTTACATACTTGTAGAAGCTTTTATAATCCGCTTTTATGTTCCTTGCAAGTTTACTCTCATACTCTATTTTTCCCCTCTTAATCAATCTCTTGGTCCTTTTTTGCTGAACTCTAAACTGCTCCCAATCCTCAGGCTTACTACTTTTTCTGGCAACTTTATATGACTCCTCTTTGAATCTAATACTGTCCTTAATTTCTTTTGTTAGCCATGGTTTGGCTGCTTTTCTTTTTGCGTCTTTGCACCAGAAAGGAATGTATAACTGTTGCAATTCATGCATTCGTTCCTTAAATGTTAGCCATTGCCTATCCACCTTCATGCCTTTTAATGAAGCTCCCCAATCTATCATAGCCAACTCACTCCTCATACCATCGTAGTTTCCTTTGTTTAGATTTAGGACCCTAGTTTCGGATTGGACTTCTTCACTTTCCATTTTAATGAAGAATTCTTTCATGTTATGGTCACTCTTCCCTAAAGGACCCCGCACAACAAGATTATTAGTTAACCCCTTCTCATTGCACAATACCCAATCTAGGATAGCCTGGTCCCTAGTTGGCTCCTCAACGTACTGGTCTAAAAAACCATCTCGTACACACTCCAGGAATTCATCCTCCACAGTATTATTGCTAATTTGGTTTGGCCAGTCTATATTTAGATTAAAGTTACTCATGATTACTGTAATACCCTTGTTACATGCATCTCTAATTCCTGTTCGATGCCATCCCCTACATTACCACTACTATTTGGAGGCCTATAGACAGCTCCCACCAATGTTTTATGCCCCTTGGTGCTTCTTAACTCCACCCAGACTGATTCTACATCTTGATTTTCTGAGCCAATATAATTTCTCACTATTGCTCTGATTTCATCCTTTACTAACAAGGCCACCCCACCTCCTTTTCCTTTTCGCCTGTCCTTCCTAAATATCGAATATCCTTGGATATTCAGCTCCTAGCCTTGGTCACCCTGCAGCCGTGTCTCCGTAATCGCAATTATATCATATCCGTTTACATCTATTTGTGCTGTTAATTCGTCTACCTTATTATGAATGCTTCGTGCATTCAGATACAGTGCCTTTAGATTTGTCTTTAACAGTTTTAGACATCTTAACTTTTTTTGTACTATGGCCCATTTGTCTTATTACCATTTTTTCTTACCCGGACCCTATTTGTTAATGCACTCCTTTGTTTGTATGCTCTGTCCCTTCCTGACACAATCTGGTTATCCTTACCCCAATCACTTTCCTGCACTACTTCCTTGTTTTTTCTCTTTAGTTTTCTAGATTTCTCACCACCGGGGCACCACCCCCCCCCCCCGCCTTATTTAGTTTAAAGCCCTATCTTCCTCCCTAGTTATTCGATTCGCTAGAACTCTGGTCCCAGCATGGTTCAGGTGTAGTCCGTCCCAACGGAACAGCTCTCTTTCCCCAGTACTGGTACCAGTGCCCCACAAATCAAAACCTACTTCTCCCACACCAATCTTTGAGCCACGCATTCATCTCCCTGATCCTATTGACCCTATGCCAATTTGCTCGTGGGTCCAGTAATAATCCAGAGATTCTGACCTTTGTGGTTCTGCTTTTTAATTCAGTCCCTAGCTGCTCCAGCTCTCTCAGCAGAACCTCTTTCTTTGTCCTACCTATGTCGTTGGTACCTACATGGACCACGACAACTAGATCCTCCCCCTCCCACTCCCACTTCAAGTTCTTCTCCAGCCCGGAGGAGATGTCCTTTACCCTGGCACCGGGTAGGCAACATAGCCTTCGGGACTCACGCTCCTGGCTGCAGAGAACAGTGCCGATCCCCCTAACTATACTGTCACCTACTACAACCTCCTTCCTTTTTACTCCCCCCATTTGAACGGCTTCCTGTACCACGGTGCCGTGGTCAGTTTACTCGTCCTCCCTGCAGTCACCACACTGGTCCACAAGGGTTGCAAGAACCTCGAATCTATTGGACAAGTGCAGGGACTGAGGCTCCTGCAATACTACCTCCTGGATCCCCGTAATCTGCCTCACTCGCAGTCACACCCTCCTGTCCCTGACCACGTGTCAATTCTAAATTATTTAATCTAAAGGGTGTGGCTGCCTCCTGGAGCAAAATGTCCAGGTAACTTTCTCCCTCCCTGATGTTTTGCAATGTCTGCAGCTTCTCAACTCGGAGCCGAAGCTCCTCGAGCCGCAGACACTTACTGCAGATGTAGTCGCCCTGGACAAAAATGTCCACAAGCTGCCACATATTGCAGCAGCAACACATCTCCTGTTTTCCCATTATTTTATTTGTTTAATTAGTTTAGTATTAATCAAATTATTTACCTCGTTTAGTTTATTAAATTAATTAAATTAAGTTTAGTTTTTAAAATTTAGTTATATGTAATGGCCCAGAAATTCGGGTCTCCAAGGGTGAGTACGCATGGGGTACTTACCCGTAAGCCCAATGGAAGTGCCGGTTTCGTGCATGCACTGCGCATGCGCGGGAAACCGGCACGTCCGTTCCCCTGAAAGATGGGGTTCAGAGGTCGAATGCATGCGCAGGAGAGGCAGCGCGTGCGCATCGAACTTACGTTTTTTTTGCAGGTTTTCCCGGGAAGGTAAGTCTCCAGAAGTTAGACATGTAAAAAGCAGTCGCAAGGCCTGCTTTTTACAAGGTAAGTGGTGAATTAATTAAAATTAAAACATTTTTCCCACAGGTTTATTATTTTTAAATACTTTAAAGAAAGGTAAGTTTATTTTTAGCCCCGTTAGAAAATAAAATTATTTTTTTCAAAAGTTTAAATTATTGTTTAAAATAGTTATTTCATGTAATTTATAGTTTATTTTTAAAATGTGATTTAAAAAAAAAAAATTATTTGAAGATTTAGTGATGTTTTGGGGCTTATAGTATTTATAGGTTTGACAGCTGTCAAACTTACGAATGAAGCATTCCCTGCTACCATTGGCTCTCCATGGCCCACGTGATCCCAGGGGACGCACCGAACTAACTGCGCCCCTGGGATACGCAAGCACTGTGCACCGGCAGTTGGAGGAGGCCCAGGATCAGAATTCCACCGGGGCCCACAGCTCAACGGCCGGTGCGCTAGATAAGTGCAGGTCGGGGGCTTGCACCCGCAGGAAGCCCCGAACCAAATTTCTGGGCCTATATGTTAACTTAAAATTTAGCCCACGGTCACTATCTTAAAACTTAGCCCACAATCACTTACCTGCCTTACCTGTAACATCATGACGTAAGAAAACTACTTGGCACTTGGTCTAAGTGTTAAACAAAGCTTTAATCAACTGTTTTACAACATGCAGGTCTAGTTGTGTCCTTCACTAGTTCCTTTTAAGAATGTCCTGCGCAAGCTGGGCCCGTGCCCGACTATTTATACTCTCCCTGGACAGCGCCACCCATAGGCCGCTCAGTATTATTTCATAAGTCTTTCTTTCATGAATGACTGATTCATGTCACATCACACTGCCGTTTTCCCTTGTTGATGCAGGTCTGTTGCTGCTTTTATCCCCGCTCTCGGGCCTCGGTCTGCTCCCGCTCAGGTCCACCGCCGCTCTGCGGGAGAAGTTAAGAAAAGCAAGCACCTCCTTCCCCCACTTCACTGAACTCCCACACTTACCAAACTCGCAGTTGTTCACTCTGTGGTGCTAAACTCCTGGAGTATCCAAGGATAAATACTGTGACCATGTGGCAAGCAGTGCATGCAGCCTCATCCCACATCCTTCGATATGGTACTTATTTTATTTGCCTTGGAAGGATGAAAGGATGAGCAAAAGTGTTAGGATTCACACTCAGGACCTCCTGGCTTCAAGTTTGAACTTAAACCCACTGGTGCTTAGTATGTTATATATATTGCCGCACTATAGGAATAGTTCAGGCTCACACTATCTTATTAAACATTGAGGTTTATTGTCACAGTTTGTTGACTATCTTATATATTTTCACCTACCTATTAAATATATGTCTGATAATTTACTGTAGGAATAACAATTTTCAGATTTATCTTGGTTGATATAATATTTTCTTTTGTTTTTCTTTGTTTTGCCAATTTTAGAACCCTAAATGTTTTGTAAAACTTCAGATATATTTCTGGCATATTGACAGAGGGCAAAAATAAGGATAGTTCAGTACTTCTGTCAAAAGATTCTCTTGTTTATTGCTGTTCTTTGTAGATGACCGATTGTATATAGTTATGGAATTGATCGAAGGAGCACCCCTTGGTGAGCACTTTAATTCCCTCAAGGAAAAGCAGCAAGAGTTTACAGAAGAAAGAATATGGACTATATTTATACAAGTAAGAACCTTTAATGTTCTTTATACACTGTAATGATCTTAGTACTGAAATGGAGGGTACGTTGGAGACCCGTTGGATAAGATATTTATTCAAGGACAAAAGTAACAAACATGAATCTGATATGATGGGTTTGCACATTGAATTTAGAAGTATTCTTCTAATATTTATCCTTGGTGTGTTTTCTGTTTCTACAGCAGTTTAGATTTATGCTAATATTTTCAGTAAAGCTCACCAGAGGTAATGTGACTGATATTTTCTGCTATCGCAAGTCACTCAAATTCACAAGTGACAATAATAGGGAGTTGAGAATTTTATATCACTTTTAAGATACCACATGATGGGCACTGAACCTACACACACACATTGGGTTAAAAATACCATTCAGTCAGGCCAAGAACTGCATAGTTAGCTTATCTATAAACAGAAAAGGCTGGAAATACTCAGCAGGTCAGGCAGCCTCTGTAGAGAGAGAAACAGAGTTAATGTTTCAGGTCAGTGACCTTTGGTCAGAACTGTTCTGACTAAAGGTTATCGACTTGAAACATTGGCCCGGATGCAGACGCATTGGGAGTGGGGCGAGGGAGGGGTCCGATATTGCATGGGAAACCCAAAAGTAAGTTCAGTGCGCCTGTCTGTGCCTTTTTAATGCAGCCACCTCATTATAATTTTACTTCCGGGTTTGGCGTCAATTGCACAGCAGTGGTCGTGATGAGGACCCTCGCAACGTGATCTCAACTCCAGTATTTAAAGGGCCAACCCAAAAATGTAATTTGCAGGAGCTTGGAGTTGGAAGCAACAGTGGTAGAACTCTCATTATGGAATCAGGATGATCACAGCCTGCGCCGTGGTTTAATGGCGCCTCGCTTGATGTGCTTCTGGGGTCAGTGAGGAGCCGGAGAGAGATACTCTTCCCCAGCAACGGGAGGAAGAAACCTACTGCTGACACAAAGAAGACGTGCCTGGAGGTGGCCCAGGAGGTCAGCAGCAGGAGCATTATGCCACGCTCCTGGATTTAGTGCAGGAAAGGTGAGTACAGTTGCACATTCACCTACATCTTGCTGTGCGCATCACCCCACCTCCTCATTCTGTGTTCTCAAGCCTAATCGATCACATCACTCCTCACACCCACTGACCTTGCACGAATACACATCCTTCTCTTTCTATGCACTTCCTCACATCCCCATCTATCCATCCATCACTGGCACTCACCCTCATCCTTATGCAATTTTATGCCTGTCCCTGATCGTCACCCTCACCAAATGTACTGCATCCTTTGGGTGAACACATGCCATTACAGTCATGCCGTTGCAGGAAAAGAGAGCACAAGGCACAAGGGAGAGAAGTAGAGGTGGGCCTATGCGGATCACAACTGCAGAGACTTGATTTCAACAGTAAGTGAAATATGATCATCTTCATAATGATTAGTTGCAACATTCTTACCTTGCCAGTACTAATTCATATCTTTTATCTCTGCCAGGGCCTTCACGTGTGCAGTGATGTCCGAGTGGATGATCCATATCGGCCTCCTCCTGAATTATCCACCACCACAGAAGCCAGTCTTCAGCCAATTCAATTCACTCGACGTGATATCAAAAAATGGCTGAGCGCACTGGATACATCAAATACTGTGGGCCCCGACAACAGCCCAGCTGTCGTGCTGAAGACTTGTGCTCCAGAACTAGCCGCGCCTCTAGCCAAGTTGTTCCAGTACAGCTAAAACACTGCATCTATCCGACAATATGGAAAACTGCCCAGGTATGTCCTGTCCACAAAAAGCAGGACAAATCCAATCCGGCCAATTACCACCACATCAGTCTACTCTCAATCATCAGCAAAGTGATGGAAGGTGCCATCAACAGTGCTATCAAGCAGCACTTGCTCACCAATAACCTGCTCTCTGACGCCCAGTTTGGGTTCCACCAGGACCGCTCTGCTCCAGACCCCAGTACAGCTTTGGTCCAAACAGGGACAAAAGAACTGAATGCGAGAGGTGAGGTGAGAGTGACTGACCTTGACATCAAAGCAGCATTTGACTTGAGTGTGGCATCAAGGAGCCCTAGTAAAACTGAAGTCAATGGGAATTGGGAGGAAAACTCCCGACTGGCTGGAGTCAGACC